>NC_090758.1:11284408-11314408 GCF_036898095.1 Palaemon carinicauda
ATATTTGGCACAAAGGCCTTTGCCTGGGGATGTTGCAATGATGAAATTATATGTTATTCATTTTAAATGAACAATTATGTATAGCATTTCACATAAGTGTAGTTGGGTGTAAGATAAAGACACACTCTCTCTCTCTCTCTCTCTCTCTCTCTCTCTCTCTCTCTCTCTCTCTCTCTCTCTCTCTCTCTCTCTCTCTCATAATCGGATAATGTTATTGTTTAAGAATTAGAAACTCATATTAAAATTTGATTTCCGGATACTAGAATTTCATTTGGTTAACAACAACAACAACAACAACAACAACAACAACAACAACAACAAGAACAACAACAACAACAACAACAACAATAATAATAATAATAATAATAATGATAATAATAATAATTATATTAATAATAATAATAATGATAATAATAATAATAATAATAATAATAATCACAGCGCTGGCAAGCGCGACCGGGGAACAAGCAAAAATGCTGCCAGTGCTGTTATATACGATTACGTAAACTAGAAATACCGGGTTTTCAGAAAAGTGCTTTCCGGACATAGTATTAGCTTGAAACTCTAGGATTTAGTTCTATTCAATTTAACTAGACGATCCTAAAAGTTTCAAGTCCCTATCTTATAAGGTTCGTGAAATATGACGTCAGAAATATGCAAAAAAATAGCAAAAATGACGTCAACTTTCATGTGTTCGATATAGAGTCATGGATAGACGCTTTTTAGCAAAGTTTCAACTCTATAATCTTAGGTTCTGAATGAGCTAGATAGCTGTTCGACCTCAGGTTTTGTAGATTATGTTTTAAATTGTGTATTAGGCTATGTGGGAATGTTTTGCGGTAATCACGAAGGCTGTAGTCACGTACTTAAGTTTCAAAAGGCATCAAACTGACATCTTTAAGCGAACTTTCAACGCTTATTTCTCAGCTTCTGAATAATAAGTTATAGACATGTTTGACCTCACATTTTGAAGATATGACTATAAACTAGTTAATCAATACACTTGCGTAAAAAAAGAGTGATATTTTACCCAAAAACCGATAAATCGGTTGGAACTTTTGACCGGGGAAACGTCTGTCTATATCCGAACATAACTTGACAACAAAACGTTTACCCGATTGAGCGGTTTAAAGAATTGATATACAAATTTTAACCGGGTGTCGCCGGTCGCTTGCTTTTGACATTACCCATAGTCATAAAACAAAAAAATTCTGGGTAACGTACCTACAACTATAACGTTAAATAATAAAATAGCATACACGCCAACCTTTGATCACAGCGCTGGCAAGCGCGACCGGGGAACAAGCAAAAATGCTGCCAGTGCTGTGATTTAACGTTATAGTTGTAGGTACGTTACCCAGAATTTTTTTGTTTTATGACTATGGGTAATGTCAAAAGCAAGCGACCGGCGACACCCGGTTAAAATTTTTATATCAATTCTTTAAACCGCTCAATCGGGTAAACGTTTTGTTGTCAAGTTATGTTCGGATATAGACAGACGTTTCCCCGGTCAAAAGTTCCAACCAATTTATCGGTTTTTGGGTAAAATAATATTATGAATAACAACAACAACAACAACAATGACAATGACAATGACAATTCTGCTTATGGATTCCAAGAGTATCATCTCCAATTCGTCTTATCTCAAGGGATTTCAAATTCCAGGAACCACTCCTGGAAGGAATGAGAAAGCCCTGATTGAATTCCAGATTCCAGACCATTCCAGGATATGGCAATTACCAAGAGAGGAATCATAATGTTATTCATTAAATGTTTAAAGGTTTAAAGGTCTCTCATGAATGGCATAGGCAAGTGACAGTGACATTGCCCTATTAAGCAGGTCAATACCATACAGACTGACCATATTACATATGATCAGCTCTCAAGACCCCTCTCCACCCAAGCTAGGACCAATGAGAACCAGGCAATGGTTGCTGATGACTCAGCAGATAGACCTACAGACTCTCTCAAACCTCCCATCCTTAGCTTACAAGGATGGGGAGGTTGCAGCGACTAAAGGAACTGACGAGTTTGAGCGGGACTCGAATCCCAGTTTGGCGTTCAACAGTCAGGGATGTTACCACATCAGCCCCCACAACCCATTAGGAAAGAAAGAGACATTGAAGGACTTTCTCTAAGGATCTGGAATCCTTCATTCGGTGGAGGAGAAGCCAGTGAATATGAATGAAGGTTACCCTTCCATATAAGGACCAAAGCCAATGGATGATAAGCACGTGGTGAACGGTCTTTCTGGGACTCCATTAGATTGTATAATATTTGACTTTTATCGGTGGTCACCCTTCCATGGAATGTTCAGATCCATTATTCCTAAGCATTGAGTGATAATGGAGGAAGGATTCAGAGGTCGATTGGATGTTCAACCTAGTGTCCTTCTATAGCCCAGGTTCGAGTGAGAGAAGAGGAAAAAGGAAGATTGAAGTATGTGTAATTGAGAAGAGAATGGGTTACATTATCTATCTATCTATATCTATATCTATATCTATATACATATATATATATATATATATATATATATATATATATATATATATATATATATATATATATATATATATATATATATATATATTGATACGTCATAAACTAAAGAAGTAATTAAAAATATTAAAATATTAAGGAAATCTTGACTGTTTTTTTTTTTTTATTAAGGCATCTTCAGGAGACGAAACCGGTCAGGATACACTCAGAACTTTCATTTTCCCTTATTGTTTATTACAGAGAGAGAGAGAGAGAGAGAGAGAGAGAGAGAGAGAGAGTTTGAAAAGAAAGATTGTAATGGAGAGAGAGAGAGAGAGAGAGAGAGAAGAGAGAGAGGAGAGAGAGAGAGAGAGAGAATCTTTTGACTATTATTGGTGGTCACTCATTCAAGTACTGACCGCACAACACACAACGAGGTTGTATTGAAAGTTTTTTGATATGAAAAGATGTTTAGAGTGAAGCTGCGACCCTTATACCCTAAAAGTGACTGATGGGGAAATGTTTTCTCTAATTCTCAACACGTCCTATTTCCATACTTACACTGGTATACATTGCTGAAGATGTATGCATAACATTACTGGAGCTGTACACATAGACAGGAAATGCTAATATAACATTCATCATCATTTTCATCTCCTCTTAAGACTATTGACGCAAAAGGCCTCGGTTTGATTTCGCCAGCCGTCTCTATCTTGAGCTTTTAATCCAATCCTTCTCCATTCATCATCATCGATTTCATGCTTCATAGCCCTCAGCCATGTAGGTCTGGGTCTTCCAACCCTTCTAGTGCCTTGGGGAGCCCAGTTAAAAGTATGGTGAACTAATCTCTCTTGGGGTGTGTGAAGAGCATGCCCAAACCATCTCCATCTACCCCTCAGCATGATCTCATCCACATATTGTACTCGAGTAATCTCTCTTACAGTTTCATTTCTCATCCTGTACTGCCATTTAACTCTCAATATCCTTCTCAGAGCTTTGTTCTAAAATCTACAAAATCTATTGGAGATTGTTTCATCGTCATACCACGACTCATGACCATATAGTAACACCGATCTCACTAAATTGACATTGTTGGAGATGTATACATAGCCTGGAAATGTTTACATAACATTACCGGATATGTATACAAACCATTACTTGAGATATATACATAATACGATCTTAAGAATCGAGATATCTCAACGAGGTAATTCATTGGCGGTAACCCAACCAGGGACTGTCTATACCTTATTTGGTATAACTTGTTTCGAAATATCTTATGATATTATTTTACTTATCATCTTTGGATCAAGTAAAAAACAAGAATAAATTCTTTGGAAATTTCTTCCCCTTAAAATAAATTTGCATCGGGAAATAAATTCCCAGTACAACACCCGTTTTCTATATCATATTTTCCTTACACATCTCCCCGTAAGTTCTATCAAGGCATTTTTTTTCCAAAATGTTTCAGTAAATTCCAATACATTGCAACGCTTTCTTTATGATCCTGTGCAGAAACTTGAACGATAAAAAAGACTCTATGAACGATAATCCACACCACTTTCAAGAACGATTTCAGTATTCTTTTCATATCCGTATATTTCAATATGGTTCGTGAAATTTAGGTAGGGAGATTGTACGTAGGTGAACGATAGATAAGGTATTTGAGCGAAATTCTCAGAATATTCTCAATATTCGCTCATCAATCACTGGATCTTCTTGTGTTATGTTATGGGATCACGTGATTGTAAAATTCGGTCGAATAATGATGTCGATGATTCTGATTGCGTCGACAGGTGGAATTCGACGATCAAACAATATTAGAACATAGGATTACGTAAGGAAATCATCTTGCAATCAGTATGTCCTGATTTCAGTCTTCACTCAGGCCTTGATATGTTTAATTGTATCTGCAAACTAGCTATCCATTTTAAGATGCTGAGTCATCCAAAGCCATTGCCTGGTTCTCCCTGGTACTAACATGGGTGCACATTTTCGAAGTCTATTGAAGTGTTTGGAGACTGTAATCAGAACTGAGTTCACTCTCCGCTCAAGGCTAGATATGTCTAATTGGATCTACAAACTAGCTATCCTTTTTGAAGTGATGAATCATCAGAAGCTGTTGCCTGGTCCTCCCTGGTACTAGCGTAGGTGGACATTTCCGGAGTCTATTGAAAAGAATGTAGACTCCCATGTGAACTTTTCACTCTATGCTCAAGGCTTGATAATTTTAATTGTAACTAGAAACCGGCAATCCATTTTGAGGTGGTGAGTCATCCAATGCTACTGCCTGGCCCTCCCTGGTACTAACATGGGTGGACATTTCCGGGTCTATTGAAGAGGAGGGCGACTGCAATCAGAACTAGGTTTACTCACGCTCAAGGCTAGATAAGTTTAATTAGATATACAAACTTTCTATCCATTTTGAAATGCCGAATCATCAGAAACCGTTGCCTGGTCCTACCGGGTACTAGTCTGAGTTCAAAGGTGATTGTGTTTTTTATTAATAAAACCATGGACCAATGACACTACTAATCAGAACTGGGAGAAAAATACTTTTTTTTTATCATAGAAATCAACATTCTCCAATTGAGAAGTATAATTAGTTAATCAACCTTTGATAACACACATCAAAGCTACTTTTAAATGATAATTATGCAATTAAAATTTAATAATCTTCACTAATATTACATATTGTTTGTGTTTTTGTTTTGCTTTTTTACTGAATCTCCTTCACCCAACAACAAATGCCTCTGACATTTTGTTGTAGAGAGCCACAAAAACAGGCTCTTCCAAAAGCTGGTTCGGGGAACACAGAGGGAGGGTAAATATACCAGAGTCTTGTGAGGAATTGTGCGGATAATGGAACAGAATCTCGAGTTGGTGATATCCACAAGGTAATAATTGGTACTATTTTCTTTGAAAACTAAGAGAGAGAGAGAGAGAGAGAGAGAGAGAGAGAGAGAGAGAGAGAGAGAGAGAGAGAGAGAGAGAGAGAGAGAGTTACAGGGATTTTGAATGTCTCAAACTTTTAGTCCATCAGCGTAGACTTCATTTGCTCTTTGAGAGAGAGAGAGAGAGAGAGAGAGAGAGAGAGAGAGAGAGAGAGAAAGAGAGAGAGAGAGAGAGAGAGAGTATTAATTGATAATATAATCCAAAGGAAATTATCAGCTGTAATAAAGTATGCATTCTATCAATTTATAAATATATACACATCAAATTGTGTGATTGTGTGGGGGAAGAGAGAGAGAGAGAGAGAGAGAGAGAGAGAGAGAGAGAGAGAGAGAGAGAGAGAGAGAGAGAGAGAGAGAGTTTATTCAACATTGCACTAGCTACTCATAATATAAACATTCCAACAGAAAAAAAAATATTCTTGTTTTTTTTCAAATTTCCTAAGTCTTTAAAGTTTCAATCCTGATTTCTGTGTGTGAAAATAATCTAAAATATTTATGGTTATTTTGCATAGATTTTTTAAAGTATATGGGTGAAATGGGGAATTTTTTGAATGTAAGGTTATTAGATTAGATTTCCTAAATGGTTTAATAGATAATATTTTCTTTTAATTATTTAACCTAATTAGTAAGGTTGGCCAAGAAATGTATCGCTAAACAGTTCAATAATTATGAATATGATATTTTTTCTAATGCTATTAACAACACTAACAACCTTCTCTCTCTCTCTCTCTCTCTCTCTCTCTCTCTCTCTCTCTCTCTCTCCGTTGATATGGAACAATATAAAAAAACTTAGAGAGAAGAGAGAAAATTAATTATATTATTTCATATTTAGTCGATTTATAGAAAACGGGATTAAATAATTGATAGTGAAGATGCTAATAGAGTTAGTATGAAGTTATATTATATATATAAAAAACGGTTTTACCCAAATTAATTTCGTAGAATATTAATTGTGGTCTACTCGAAATAAATAGATTAGTGTCCTTTTTATATAAAGAATTCCTCCTCCCTCTTTTTTTCGAAGTCTTTCTAAATATATCTTTCAATAACAATATTTCATACTTCTACTATCAACCTCACTACTGCTAGTTCTAGCTCCAATTTATGCTAGCAATTCAGGGAATATTCTAATGAAATAGGATGATCAAGATAATTGAAATTGGGGAATAATTAATGAAAATGCAAAGTAAAGTTCAAATTGGCTGAATATTGTTGGAACCATTTTGTGAGTGAAAGCTGTTGCTGAAAGATCATTGGAAAAGTAAACAGTAAACTTGTCAACAAGAAACTCAGATATATTTTGAACTGTTTTTGTGAAATTCTTCAGTTTCCCAATAATGTTAAGGTAATGTGTAATAACATCATTGATATTTTAATGATTTTACAGCTAATTGTTCTTCTTTCTTTGTGTGAAACGCCTGATGGAAATGTATTTTATAGCCTAGGCCTAGACTTTTTTTCGAGATAGGTAATTAAATGCTAGATTAGGCCTATTCTCAGAGTAGGCTCAGCAGAACAGATTTGTATAGAGTGTATCTTGGATTTTTTTTAAATATGATTAAAAAGGACAATAAAGCTTGAAGATTAGAAAATTTAGAATATAAATTCTCCTTTTACATTGTAGTTACCTAACCTAACTTTACGCTTGCTGTACCCTTATCTTACCTACCCTCAATTTACCTGCCCCTATCTTACCCACTCTTACCTTGTCTATTCATTCCTTGCATACCATCACCTTACCTTACCTTACTTTACCTTACTTTCTAAATGAGTAGTTGAATCGGTTAAACTTCTAAAGTTTAAACTTACAGCAAATGTTTTTCATGTTGAACTGGCTGACATAAGTCTCTTTTATAGTTTATATGTGATAGATCTGTTTTAGTGCTGTTACTGTTCATTAAAATGTTTTATTTTATTTGTTCATTACTTCTCATATAGTTTATTTCTTTATTTCCTTTCCTCACTGGGCTATTTTTTCCTGTTGGAGCCCTATGGCTTATATCATCCTGCTAATAATAATAATAATAATAATAATAATAATAATAATAATAATACATACATACATACCTTACCTTGCCTACCCTTACCTGGGTAACTTTCACATTACCTATCAATGCTTTTCCTTCCCTTACCTTTCCTACTCATAATTTACTTACCCA
Organism: Palaemon carinicauda; assembly: GCF_036898095.1. Classification (NCBI taxonomy): domain Eukaryota; kingdom Metazoa; phylum Arthropoda; class Malacostraca; order Decapoda; family Palaemonidae; genus Palaemon; species Palaemon carinicauda. The sequence continues at coordinate 11,292,000 of NC_090758.1, forward strand.
TACTTTACCTGACCTTACCTTAAGAACTTATTTTACCTATCCTTACCTTATCTACCCTCTCCTCGTGTAATCTTGATTTACCTTGTCTACTTACCTACTCTTACCATATCTTATAAAAGACCTTACCTATTTTTACAATACCTAACCAACCTTTCTCTAGCTTTATTTTACCTTACCTTTTATCTAGCCTACCCTTACCTTTCCTTACCTTACCTTACTTTACTTTACTTTACTTTACCATACCTACGCTTACTTAACTTTACTTTACTTTACCGTACCTACCCTTACTTAATTTTACTTTACTTTACCATACCTACCCTTACTTTACTTTACTTTACCGTACCTACGCTTACTTTACTTTACCGTACCTACGCTTACTTTACTTTACCTGCCCCTACCCCTAATTTACTTTACCATACCTACCCTTACTTTACTTTACTTTACTTTACTGTACCTATGCTTACTTTACTTTACTTTACTTTACCTACCCTCACTTTACTTTACTTTACTTTACTGTACATACACTTACTTTACCTACCCTCACTTTACTTTACTTTACTGTACCTACGCTAACTTTACTTTACCGTACCTATGCTTACTTTACTTTATTTTAGTTTACTTTACTTTACTGTACCTACGCTTACTTTACTTTACCTACCCTAACTTTACTTTACTTTACCTACCCTAACTTTACTTTACTTTACTTTACTGTACCTACGCTTACTTTACTTTAGTTTACTTTACTTTACCATACCTACGCTTACATTACTTTACTTTACTGTACCTTCACTTACTTTACTTTGCTTTACTTTACCATACCTATGCTTACTTTACTTTACTGTACCTACCCTTACTTTACTTTACTTTACCATACCTGCTCTTACTTTACTTTACTTTACTTTACCTATGCTCACTTTACTCTGCTTTACTTTACTTTACTTTACCTATGCTTACTTTACTTTGTTTTACTTTACTTTATCATACCTACGCTTACTTTACTTTACTTCACTTTACCATACCTACACTTACTTTACTCTGCTTTACTTTACTTTACTTTACCGTACGCAATTATACTTCACTTTACTTTGCTTTACCGTACCTACTCTTACTTCACTTTACTTTACTTTACTATACTTTACCGTACCTACCCTCACTTTACTTTCCTTTACTTTACCGTACCTACGCTTACTTTACTTTACCGTACCTACCCTTACTTACTTTACGGTACCTACCCTTACTTTACTTTACTTTACCATACCTACGCTTACTTTACTTTACTTTACCATACCTACCCTTACTTTATTTTTATTTACTTTACCATACCTACCCTTACTTTACTTTACTTTACCATACCTACCCTTACTTTACTTTACTTTACCGTACCTACGCTTACTTTACTTTACCGTACCTACCCTTACTTTATTTTAATTTACTTTACCATACCTACCCTTACTTTACTTTACTTCACCATACCTACCCTTACTTTACTTTACTTTACCGTACCTACGCTTACTTTACTTTACCATACCTACCCTTACTTTACTTTAATTTACTTTACCATACCTACCCTTACTTTACTTTACTTTACCATACCTACCCTTACTTTACTTTACTTTACCGTACCTACGCTTACTTTACTTTACCGTACCTACCCTTACTTTATTTTAATTTACTTTACCATACCTACCCTTACTTTACTTTACTTCACTATACCTACCCTTACTTTACTTTACTTTACCGTACCTACGCTTACTTTACTTTACCTACCCCTACTTTACTTTACTTTACCATACCTACCCTTACTTTACTTTACTTTACTTTACTTTACCTACCCTCACTTTACTTTACTTTACTGTACCTATGCTTACTTTACTTTACTTTACTTTACCTACCCTCACTTTACTTTACTTTACTGTACATACACTTACTTTACCTACCCTCACTTTACTTTTCTTTTTCTGTACCTATGCTTTCTTTACTTTACATTAACTATGCTTACTTTACTTTATTTTAGTTTACTTTTCTTTACTTTACTGTACATACGCTTACTTTACTTTACTTTACTTTACTTTACCGTACCTACGCTTACTTCACTTTACTCTACTTTACTTTACCGTACCTACACTTACTTTACTTTGCTTTACTTTACCATACCTATGCTTACTTTACTTTACTTTACTCTACTTTACCGTACCTACACTTACTTTACTTTGCTTTACTTTACCATACCTATGCTTACTTTACTTTACTTTACCATACCTACCCTTACTTTATTTTACTTTATTTCACTGTACCTACGCTTACTTTACTTTACTTTACCGTACCTGCTCTTACTTTACTTTACTTTACTTTACCTATGCTTACTTTACTTTGTTTTACTTTACTTTATCACACCTACACTTTACTTTACTTTACTTCACTTCACTTTACCATACCTACACTTACTTTACTCTGCTTTACTTTACTTTACTTTACTTTACCGTACGTAATTATATTTCACTTTACTTTGCTTTACCGTACCTACTCTTACTTCACTTTACTTTACTTTACTATACTTTACTATACTTTACCGTACCTACCCTCACTTTACTTTCCTTTACTTTACTTTACCGTAACTACGCTTACTTTACTTTACCGTACCTAACCTTACTTTACTTTACTTTACCATACCTACACTTATTTTACTTTACTTTACTTTACTTTACCGTACATACCCTTACTTTACTTTACTTTATTTTACCATACCTACGCTTACTTTACTTTACTTTACTTTACTGTACCTACCCTTACTTTATTTTACTTTACTTTACCATACCTACCCTTACTTTACTTTACTTTACCGTACCTACGCTTACTTTACTTTACCTACCCCTACTTTACTTTACTTTACCATACCTACCCTTACTTTGCTTTACTTTACTTTACTTTACCTACCCTCACTTTACTTTACTTTACTTTACTCTACCTATGCTTACTTTACGTTACTTTACTTTACCTACCCTCACTTTACTTTACTTTACTTTTACTTTACTTTACTTTACTGTACATACACTTACTTTACCTACCCTCACTTTACTTTACTTTACTGTACCTACGCTTACTTTACTTTACCGTAACTATGCTTACTTTACTTTATTTTAGTTTACTTTACTTTACTTTACTGTACCTACGCTTACTTAACTCTACTTTACTCAACCTACCCTCACTTTACTTTACTTCACTTTACTGTACCTACGCTTACTTTACTTTACTTTACGCCATCGTACCTACGCTTACTTTACTTTACTTTACTCTACTTTACTGTACCTACACTTACTTTACTTTGCTTTACTTTACCATACCTATGCTTACTTTACTTTACCGTACCTACCCTTACTTTATTTTACTTTATTTCACTGTACCTACGCTTACTTTACTTTACTTTACCGTACCTGCTCTTACTTTACTTTACTTTACTTTACCTATGCTTACTTTACTTTGTTTTACTTTACTTTATCATACCTATGCTTACTTTACTTTACTTCACTTCACTTTACCATACCTACACTCACTTTACTCTGCTTCACTTTACTTTACATTACTTTACATTACTTTACTTTACCGTACGTCATTATACTTCACTTTACTTTGCTTTACCGTACCTATTCTTACTTCAATTTACTTTACTTTACTATACTTTACCTTACCTACCCTCACTTTACTTTCCTTCACTTTACTTCACCGTACCTACCCTTACTTTACTTTACTTTACCGTACCTATCCTTCCTTCACTTTACTTTACTTTACCGTACCTACCCTTACTTTACTTTACTTTATCGTACATACCCTTACTTTACTTTACTCTACTTTACCTTACTCACCCTTGTATAACTTTACTTTACTTCACCTTACCTACCCTTAATTTACTTTATTCTACTTTACCTTACCCCGATTTACTTATTTTATTTTACTTTACCTTACCTAGCTCTAATTTACTTTACTTTACTCTACCTTTACTTTACTTTATCTTATTTACCCTCACTTTACTTTACCTTGGCTACCCTTACTTTAATTTGCTTTACCTTACCTATGCTTACTTTACTTTACTTTGCACTACTTTGCTTTACCTACCCTTTTTTACTTTACTTTATTTTACTTTGCCTTACCTACCTTTTTTTACTTTACTTTAGTTCACCTACTCTTACTTTACTTAACCTTACCTAAGGTACCCTTACTTTACTTTAGCTTACTTACCCTTACTTTACTCTACTTTATTTTACTTTACTTTACTTTGCTTTATTTAACCTTACTGCACTTAACTTTATTTTACGTTACTTTTCTTTATTTACTCTTACTTTACTTAACTTCACTTTACTTTACCTTACTTACCCTTACCTTACTTTACTTTACTTTACCTTACTTTACTTTACTTTACTTACCCTCCCTTTACCTTACTTACCATTCCTTTACCTTACTTACCCTTACTTTATTTTACCTCACTTACCCTTACTTTATTTTACCTCACATACCCTTACTTTACTTCACTTCACTTTACTTTACTTCACTTTACCTTACTTTACTTCACTTTACCTTACCTTACTTACCGTTACCTTGCCTTACTTACCCTTACCTTACTTAAACTTACCTTACTTTACCTTACTTTACCTTACTTACCCTCCCTTTACCTTACTTACCCTTCCTTTACCTTACTTACCCTTCCTTTACCTTACTTACCCTTACTTTATTTTACCTCACTTACCCTTACTTTATTTTACCTCACTTACCCTTACTTTATTTTACCTCACTTACCCTTACTTCATTTGACCTCACATACCCTTACTTTACTTCACTTTACTTTACTTCACTTTACTTTACTTCACTTTATCTTAAATCACCTACCCCTACTTTACTTCATTTTATCTTACCTCACGTATCCCTAATTTACTTCACTTCACTTTACCTTACTTACCATTACTTTAATTTACTTTGCTTTACCTTACATACTCTTACTTAACTTTACTCTACTTCCTGTTACCTACCCTTAATTTACTTTACTTTACCTTACTCAACCTTACTTCACTTTACTTTACTTCAACTTACCTATCCTTTCTTCACTTTACTTTGCCTTGCATATCCTTAATTTACTTTACTTTACCTTATCTCCCCTTAATTTGCTTTACTTTACCTTATCTCCCCTTAATTTACTTTACTTTACCTTATCTCCCCTTAATTTACTTTACTTTACCTTATCTCCCCTTAATTTACTTTACTTTACCTTATCTCCCCTTAATTTACTTTACTTTACCTTATCTCCCCTTAATTTACTTTACTTTACCTTATCTCCCCTTAATTTACTTTACTTTACCTAATCTACCCTTAATTTACTTTATTTTACCTTACCGTACTTAACCTTACTTTACTTTACCTACCCTTAACTTAGCCTTACTTTACTTTACCTACCCTTAACTTAGCCTAACTTAACTCAGTTTAGCTTCCCTATCCTACATTGTCATATTTGAACCTTAACTTTGTGCAGTGAATTTATTATGTTGAAAATGCTCTCTATTTAGTATATAGTAATTTTTGCTCATCTTAATTTACTTTATTTTACCTTACCGTACTTAACCTTACTTTACTTTACCTACCCTTAACTTAGCCTTACTTTACTTTACCTACCCTTAACTTAGCCTAACTTAACTCAGTTTAGCTTCCCTATCCTACATTGTCATATTTGAACCTTAACTTTGTGCAGTGAATTTATTATGTTGAAAATGCTCTCTATTTAGTATATAGTAATTTTTGCTCATCTGAAAGTCAAAAATATCCCCGAAATAATGGCCTGAACGATTACTGTGTTTTATTTTTGTTTTTTCAAGAGAAGCTCATCACGATGGAACAAAAACCAAATGATGGATGTGATATTAATTATGGGTAATTCTGATACTTTAATTTCCAGCCATTTACATAAACCTCCCAAAACCTTGGTTTTACACTGTTGACCTAGATTTTATTTTCATAAGGGGTTGGTAGGTAAACTTGTAAACTGGTGGTTGTCCTAATATTTATGGTCAGAAATGGAGAAAACAAAAGATAGTGGGTGAGAAAAATGTGGTTAGTGTATTTATCTAGAAATTTAAGTATATATTTATTAAACTTTAAGGGAAAAGTTTATAAGCGAGGACAAAACTGTATAGTGAATCATTTCCTTAGCATATCCTTTAGGCATGACTGCACCACCAGAACCTTAACTAGCTAAAACAAAGATTGATTAAATGTTGGTCTTATTGCTTGGATGTTACAGAAAATTTTTCTCAAAACTAAGCACCTTTTGTGGGGCCTGTCATTGACATTCAAGCGAATAAGTCAAAGTTTGAGAGGTATAAGTATAAGAGAGAAAGACCTTTGTCTGGTGTGTAGATGTTTGGTGGGATAGAGCAGTAAACCAAACACTTCTTAATGATTCGACCTGATGATTAATTAAGGAATATTAACACACTTGTGCCCAAGAGTATGGGTATATGCACTAAAGTTAATCACTAAGCTTTCAATTTACATCCTATTAATCACTGAGCATTTAATTTACATCCTATTAATCACTGAGCATTCAATTTACATCCTATTAATCACTGAGCATTCAATTTACATCCTATTAATCACTGAGCATTCTATTTACATCCTATTAATCACTGAGTATTCTATTTGCATCCTGATACAGGTCCATATACCCAAAACATTAGAAGGCTATTATCAAATATGGAGAAATGTTCTCTGTTAGGTAATAAAAAAATATTTTAACTATCATTTCTGTATATGTTCATTCACCAGGTAAAATAATCATTAATTCTTATATTATCATTTTCATGTATGGCCATTATAGTAATACAAATGTATTAATTCAACAAAACTAGGTGCACAAACACTTTCACATCTACATACTGGAAGCAACTACATTATACCCTCATCTAACATTAGAAGTGGACGCCAACTGATGATTGCCGAAGCTACAGAAAGACCTCGGTTTCCGACCTCGTCGACTTTGGTAAGGAATAATTTAAATTTGTTACATGGGCCAATGTTTTAGTTATAGGTTTGTGTTAAACAGTTAGTGATTGGACCCTATTCAAGATAGTTGAAACCAATTGGCATGTAAAGAGGAAGACCTGGGATCCTATGATAGGTAATGTGATAATGTGAGTGTGGTTATGCTGGCTAAAGTTACTTTGTTCCTTCACAAACACAAACCTTTGTTCTTTAGTTAGGATATAAGTTTTAGTGTTGAGCGGGTTCAGCCATAAAAACTTTTACGCTATGTGTCAACAACCCTCTACTAGTTAGCACTAGTTAGCGAGGGTAGCGGGGGTCAGCCCAACCACCCCAGTCTCACACTCACCCAATGGCTACTCTTCCCTTTTGCTTTGGTTACGGTCGAGTGAAGATGCATCGGTCTGTCTCTTCCAGTTATCCTAATAACTGAGTGCATCAACTTTAAAATTTTTCTGTCTCTCTTCTGGTATAATTGGTTTTGAGGATTGCTAACATACAATTTTGTCTTAGCATATTGAGACGCTTTTGCGGTACCTTTATATCAGCGATGGAGATGGATCCTCACCATCGTTGCTCTTTTTAAATATTAAACTTAGCCGGTGAATATATAATAGCTGACGTCTACGACGGCTCGACAGATTCCAAAAACTCGCGAGCGATCGCCGTGAAGGTTGCGGGTGTGACCACCAGCCCCGACTATCGGCCAGATACCGCATATACTTGTCAATTTCTCCAGTTCTTCTCTGTCGGTCTTGTCGACAAGTTGGTTCCGCTCGCTTTATGACCTCGAGTTTTCGACCGAATTGGTGAAGTACTTGGTTTTGGTTTTATTGCTCTTCCGTTGTACCACTCTGTGGAAGAGCTTACCTAGGGAGTCCCTCTTGAGAGACTCTCTAGCCGGCAAGTGACTTTCTCGGCGACAGAGATCCTAAGCCAGGAGAAGGTCGCGAAGTGTGCCATGCAGACTACTTTGTGGATGGACGTCTGGTTGGGGTCTCTTGACATCCTGTTGCAATCCGAGGATCTGTCCAAAGAAAGCACGAGGAAGGCACTGGAGACCTTCCTCCTTTCGGGCACCCGCACCATTGAGTTTCTGGCCCACCAAGCCTCAAACTTGTGAGCCAATTCGATCTTGAAACGACGTGATGTGGTGGCAGAAAGGTTCTCGAAAATCCCAGCCTTCAAAGTCTGCAAGCTCAGACACTCTTCCCTTATGGAAAAGAGTCTGTTTGAGCCCAAAGATGTGGAACAGGCAGCTGAGAGGTAGAGGAAATCCAATCAGGATTCTCTCCTCCAAAGGGCTCTCACAATGAAGCCCTACAAACCTCCAGCTCCTCAACAGCCTCACCCGTCCAAGACGACGAAACCGGCAGTGGCAGCAAAGACGACGGTGTCCAAACAGCAGCCCTTTCCTGTTAAAGACATGAAGGGCAAAAAGTCCTCCAGGGGAGGCAAGAATCCTAGAGGCAAGTGGCCAAGGCCACAAATGCTAGGATTGGCAATCCCCCTGCATGTCCACCAGTGAGGCGATGCCTACAAAGTTGCACATTCAGGTGGCAGCAACTCGGGGCCGACTCCGGGACGATTTCCGTAATCTGTCAGGGATACCGCATCCCGTTCACAACATCTCTACCTCCCCTGACAGCGAATCCAGTGTCGTTGAGCTCCTATGCCATGGGATTGGCAAAGGGGCTAGCCCTACGGGCAGAAGTCGAGACCATGCTAAAGAAGGATGCTCTCCAAGAGGTCGTCGACGGTTTCCCAGGCTTCTTCAGACGACTGTTTCTTGTAAAGAAGGCGTCTGGAGGCTGGAGACCAGTCATCGACCTCTCGGCTCTGGACAGGTTTGTCAAACAAACTCCGTTCAGCATGGAGACAGCAGACACAGTCAGACTTGCAGTGAGACCACAAGACTTCATGTGCACACTGGATCTGAAGAACGTGTACTTCCAGATCCCAATCCATCCGTCTTCTAGGAAATACTTAAGATTCAGCCTAGACAACAAGATCTACAAGCTCAAGGTGCTGTGTTTCGGTATCACCACAGCACCTCAGGTATTCACCAGAGTGTTCAACCTGATCTCTTCGTAGGCACACAGGATCGGCATCCGTCTCCTCCGGTATCTGGACGACTGGCTGATCCTGGCAGTCTCGGAGTCGACTCTTCTTCGACACCAGGACAAGCTTCTGGGACTTTGCCAAGATCTAGGGATCATGGTAATTCTCGAGAAGTCTTCTCTGCTTCCATCTCAACGACTGGTATAAATAGGCATGATCTAGGATACCAAGCTCCACAAAGTCTTTCCATCAAACGACAGGATAGCAAGGCTGAGGAGGGTCGCAGATCCTTTCCTTGGACGAGAAGAACTCCCAGCCCAATCGTGGTTACGTCTTCTCAGTCACCTTTCCTCCCTGGCCCGTTTAGTTCCAAATGGACGCCTCAGGATGAGATCCCTGCAATGGCGGCCCAAGTCCTGATGGAATCAAGGTCACGATTCCCCGGACATTTTGGTCCCTATGGGTCCTGCGGAACGGACGTACCTTCAGTGTTGGGTGACAGACGGAAACCTCCGAAAGGGAGTGGATCTTCTCGTCCTCCCCCCAGATTTGATGCTGTTTTCAGACGCCTCAAAAGAAGGGGGGGGGGGGGGGGCTCACGTTCTGAACCACAGGACCTCAGGTCTATGGTTAGAATCAGAAAAGTGCCTCCACATAAAAACTGCTAGACATGAAGGTCGTATATCTGGCACTTCAACAGTTCCAACAGTACCTGGCGGGTCACTCCGTGGTGGTGATGAGCGACACCACCACGGTAGTGGCGTACATCAACATGCAGGGTGGTACCTTTTCATGACAGCTATCCCATCTTGTAGTAAAGATACTGAGATGGACCGAAGTCCACTCGTTTCCACTATCGGCTCGCTTCATTCCGGGCAAAAGGAACGTGCTCGCCGACAGTTTGAGCAGGGCATTCCAGATAGTGAGTACCGAGTGGTCTTTGGATCCTTTAGTAGCCAACAAAGTCTTGACTTTGTGGGGTTCTCTGACGGTAGATCTGTTCGCGATAGCCTTGAATTTCAAGCTTCCGCTGTACTGCTCCCCAGTCCCAGACCCCAAAGCACTCTGGCAAGATGCCTTCCAACAACGGTGGGTCAACATCAACGTTTATGCCTTTTCCCCGTTCTGTCTGATGAGAAGGGTGCTCAACAAGACCAGAATATCGGTCGACCTGTCAACGACCTTAGTAGCTCCACTATGGCATCATGCAGAGTAGTTCCCGGACCTTCTGCAACTCTTGACGGAACTCCCGAGAGAACTCCCTCCTCAACACGAGCTACTCAAGCAACCACACTCAACATCTCCCACAAAGCCGTAGCATCGCTGCGGCTTCACGCCTGGAGACTATCCAACATCTCCTCACAGAGAGAGGCTTTTCGCAACAAGTTGCGGAAAGGATGTCTCGACACCTGCGAAAGTCATCCACAGGAGTGTACCTGGCGAAGTGGAGAGTCTTCTGTGGTTGGTGTCGTGGAAGGGGTATTTCTCCACTCGATGCCACTATTCCAGAAATAGCGGAGTTTCTCGTGTATTTGTGGGAGGAGATGCGCCTTTCAGTCTTGGCAGTGAAAGGCTATCAGGACATTTCCTCCTCGCTGGAACTTTCTCTACTCATACGAAGTTATGAACTTACCTGCCCTCAGTCGGAATTGAGAACTAATCCAGGGAGTGTGGTTTGAGTCCTCGGGTCTCTTAAGAGACCTCCGTTCGAACCATTACGCCAAGCTTCTGATCGCCACCTGACTTGGAAGACGGTGTTTCTACTTGCTTTGGCCTTGGCCAAGCGAGTCAGCGAACTTTATGGTCTCTCGTATAACATCGCCCATTCAAGGGGATGGGTAGAGGTAACGTTCCGGTTCGTCCCTGAGTTTGTGGCTTAGACTCGAAATCCAGGAGTGCCGGACCCCCGGTTCGACTCTTTCCAGATTTCGAATCTCCGTTCTGTAACAGATGACCCAGACCATCTCCTACTGTGCCCAGTAAGGAGTCTGTGGCCCTGTCTTAAGAGAACAGCTGCAATTCATCCTCAAGTGCAAGCATTATTTGTGAGCACAGGAAGGACGAAGAGGAGGGCCACTAAGAACACTATCTCAGCATGGATTCGCAGGGTCATCCACCATTCCCTGAATCCAGACCCTCCTCCGTCACGTCGCCCTAGAGCACATGATGTCAGAGGCATTTCTACGTCCCTGGCATTAAAGAGAAGCTACTCAGTGACGCAGGTTCTACAAGCTGGAGTTTGGAAGCATCATACAACCTTCACAGCCCACTACCTGCAGGACGTGACCCACAGGAGGCTCGATACATTCTCTAACGGCTCTGTGGTGGCTGCACAACTGCTGGTTTAAACCTCAGGCTCCTTAATGGACAAGCAGCAGAAGGTTGAGGGCATTGTTACCCGGTTTTAGTCTGCATGAATGAAAAGATATGTCTGGCCCTTATTCTTTTCTTCATCCTCCTCTCTTTTGGGGGAAGCAGCATCCTGGGTTCTATGCACAGCTGACCTCAAACCACTGCAGGTAAACCATGCTTCCTTGTGTTCCTAGTATTAAGATAATACTGTCGCGTCCCCCATACCCTTATGAGGTGGTATTGGGAACGTCCTAACCTAGAATTCCATCTAATGGACTCCAGGTCAACCTCCTAGGACGAGTCACACTTCATTCCTTCACACACACGCTTACGTAGGCCACGGTCCTCGCAGAGCAAGGTACTTACGAGGTGCAGGGACTCCTTATCTCAAGTTTTACACACTCAGATACTTAGTCCCCGGGCAAAAGCCAAAAGCCAGTAACGGCTGGGACTTACCACCCTTCCTAAGGGTTAAGTCACCCTATTTAAATAGCTTGGTTTGTATTTCGGTTACGGAACAAATGAAAAATTCGTAGATAATTTGTATTTTTCCTAACCATACAAACATTAGCTATTTAATCAAACTTGCCCGCCAGCCCTGTACCCCGGGAAGTCCTACCTCTAAGCAAAGTGAACTAGTTCACCTGTGTGTGAGGGGGGAGGGGTAGCTAGCTACCCCTCCTCTAACCCCTCGCTAACTAGCGAGGGGGTAGTAAACCCTCGTTAAAATTCTAATGGCTCGTCATTTCAGCTACGCCGAAAGTAATACCCTATTTAAATAGCTAAGGTTTGTATGGTTAGGAAAAATACAAATTATCTACGAATTTTTCACGTTTTAATCTTTTTCTCCATACTATAAAGGCAATATTTCAATGCGATGATGATACTGGTAACCTTATCATAATGTCTCATAATAAACGATTATTAAAAGAATAGTGAGGATCTAAAAGCACCAATACCGTGTTATACATAGCTGCTACTATACTTTTAAATGACTATCCTAGCTGAACTTTGTGTTATTCTTGTTTTTTTCACGAACTCTGGTTATTATCGCCGTTCTTCCTTCAGACATTCAAGTTAAGAACATTTCAGGATGGTCAAGTTTAGGGTTAAAAATTGTCTGTTATCTAAAGATGAAGTTGAAGGTGCCAGTTATACTGATGAATAATCCTAAAATGATTATGTATCAAATTAATGTTAAAAAAAATAAAGTTATGACATGAAGGTGAAGAACATTTGGAGTAAACATATTTTTTTTTCTTTCAGAAGTGTTTATTTACCTTCAGAGTCAAAATCTAAAAGCCAAAGCCAGTGAACCAAAACCCTTCTAGTGGGCAACCCGAATCCCTTATTAATATGGGCAGGAGAAGGAAGCTAAAGGAATGTAGATGGCACAAGATTAAATTATTCATATCTAAATCAAGGCTGATAAAAGGGATGGTGGCTGTGATATTCAACTGACATCAATTTAAAGAGAAGTTGAAATTTTTATTATTTAAAGTTTCTTTTTAGAAGTTTATACCTCAGTTAGGTTACAGAGTGAGTGATAAATATCAATGTAGTGTACAATATAATGTTGAGCATATACTACCTGAAAAAGTCCCTTATTATAGATATTCTCTTGACAGTGAGATTGTTCTCAAATAATTTTTTGGTGAGATGGTCATAGATTTTGTCATTACTATACATTGTTAGTTAGTTTTATGTCTTTATACTATGGAGTCATGCATGGATTATATTCTTGCAGAAAGAAAATAATTTGAACTGTCAGGATAGAATACAGACCTACTTGTATTCAAATAAATGATAACTTATTAATAGTGACATTGGAAATACCATGCAAAGTTTTACAAATATGTCACTGAAAAAATGGCACTGCTTCTTTTCCTGATATGCAGGTAGGCCTATAACTAATTTTTGATCATCACAAGAAGTTTCGTTTAGTGAAGTCACTTTCTTGAAGATAGGTGTAAGGATTCTAATTGGAAGTGAATAATCTTCATACTAATTGTCTTCGAAAGAGAAGAAGGATATATCAAATAAAGATGGTAATTGAGTTGTTTTGCTATATTATTCAAAAATACTCGCAATGACAGGTTTAAAATACTTAAGACTAGTGTAGTGTATATTAAGGGAGGGGAAAATATTAAGATTAAATTTGTTTAGTATTTGATTTGATTAGATGGAAAATATAGAAATACCGACTATATATACGGGGATATATATATATATATATATATATGTATGTATGTATGTATGTATGTATGTATGTATGTATGTATATATATATATATATATATATGTATGTATGTATGTATGTGTTTGTGTACATGTGTTTGTGTGCGTGTATATATATATATATATATATATATATATATCTTGAGTGAAGATACCATAACATGGTAAAAGGGTATGTATGTCGCTATGATCAGCGAAGCTGTACAAATAGAGGCCAACCATACTAGGTTGGTTTGCTGTCAGCGAGCAGGAAAAAATTCTCTTACCATCACCAATGCGCACTGGCCAGCGTGGTGATGTAAATTGGCCAAACCCCAGACATGAATAAGGACATGCCAATGGGAAGCGAAATAGTTTATTTTGTAATAATCTAATCTAATAGAAGTTATCAAAGTGTCATTTGTTCCGTAACCGAAATACAAACCACGCTATTTACATAGGGTTTACTTTCGGCGTAGCTGAAATAACGAGCCATTAGAATTTAACTAGGGCGTATTACCCCCGCGCTAGTTAGCAAGGGGGTAGGGGAGTGGTAGCTAGCTACCCCTCCCCCCCTCACGCACCGGTGAACTGCTTCACTTCACTTTTGGCTCAGACAATGAGTAGACGTCTCTGTCCCGTCCTCGCATGGCAGCCATTAATGTTCTGTCTTACTTAATTACTTACTTTTCTTATACTTAATATATATGTAAACATTCTTATGTTTATGTATATATTTGAGTATAGAAATACAGTAAGTTTCCTTTTCAGTGTTTGTGCTGTGTGTGTGTGTAGGAAGTCCACTCATTGTACGACAACATCTCCGTGTGGTCCTAGGCCCCCACGGTGACATTTCATGGGTCGCGATCTCTCCCTTGGTCCTTCGGTCTCCCTTCGGCGGGCGCCGTGGGGAATCGTCATCGCTGGACTTTATCTATTAATCTGTTTTCCACTGATCCTCCTTCCCTACGGGGAACTTGGTCTCACAGCGTAGGGAACATGGGAGTTTAATTGACTACGGTCTCTCTCTCTCCTTGAGGTCGTTCAACCTTTTATTTCTACTACATATTACGGTAGCTTCCTTCCCGTTGCGGGATGAGTTGCTACTCCGTTTATTTTGTCTCAATTATTTTTAATCAAATCTAATTGTAATTATTAACTTTTCAGCTTCTGTGTAGAACGCTTCCCTTCGGGGTTCATTCATTCTTACGATTAGTGAACATTCTTAGATGAATTACATAATTATAATTGTTATAATTCTGTTTTGTTACAGTTCTCCGCCTTCCCCCCCTTCCCATGAGTGTCAGTGGGGTAGGAGGGCGCATTCTTGGTGCGTAATTCTTATGTTCTTTTCCCTCGGGTTCCTCTTCGGAGTTCCCCCGGGTGAATTAATGTTAACTAATTGTTTTATTTTCACAGTTAACTATCTAGTTTGTCGTTTGCCTTGTGCCAACGAAGCAGAGCTGTCCTGTTGAGGCCTGGGGAATCTGCTGTTGCCGCCTCCTCTACGACTTCGTCATGGGCGTGTTCCCTTCTCCTAGAAGTTCTCCCGTGACAACTGTCAGATCCTTAGTTCATTTGGAACGCTCTGGAGGTTCGCCTCCATGGGTGGGTAACTTCACTTCCGAGGGAGGTTCCCTTCCCAGGTATGAGTTTTTTCCCCTTCAGGAGGGGCAACTTCTCTTACCTTTATATTTCTTGGTCCTCGGGCGGTTATGCTCTCAGTGCTGAGCGACCGCTTTTGTAACCATGCTCAAGGGGCTGAGCGGTTGCAAGGCCGGACCATGGAGTTCATGCGATTTTGCTCTTGGTGCTGAGCGGTCGCACTTGCAGCTACGCTCAAGGGGCTGAGCAGCTGCAGGAGCTCCTCTTCGGAGGGTTGCTCTTTATGGTCAGCTTGCTGATCCAACAGCCCTTGGGGCGCCTTCATCAGTTCTTCTTCTCTCTTCTTCGAAGTGTTCACCTCTCTCGTTCGCAAGAGAGGACACTCATAGAAACTCCTCTTCGGAGGACTCACCTGCTGTTGTTGCTGAAGGTTCAGTTTCCCCCTCCGAACATCCTTCAAGGGGGCAGCTGAGTCCAACGGTCTCTCCTGCGAGTGTCTCTCAGAGACTCCTCTTCGGAGGACTGATGATGGTGCTCCTGTCCGTGGTCGTCTTTATCTTCAGCCGCAGAGGATTCTCCTCGACGAGAACAGACCGTTGCAGCTGCTTCGCTACTCCTGTCGGCAGTTCGTTCGCGATCTCCGACACCTGCCAGATCTTCTTGTCTTCCTTCTCCGTTCCTGGATGCCACTCCACTCCGTTTTCCAAACGTGCATCGGTCCCTTCAGGGCAAAGGGCTTATCTCACAATGTGAGTAAGTCCCTTTTGTGCCAGGTTTTTACCTGTGCAACCTCGTTCTCCTGCGCGCAGTAGTTCGCAAATGCTCTCCTGCTGTGGACCAGACTTCTGCTGAATCAGCTCTCCAGCGACCTCCTGTAGCTGAGTCTCACCATAGATCTTCTGATTGCCAACTCTTCTGAGACCTTCTGTGCGGCTACGCGCCATGTGCGCCTAGGGTCTCCTGAACGCCCACGATCGCCTGCTCACCGGCGCACATCTGATCGCCCTTTTCTGATGTGCGCAATGCGCGCCTACGTTCGCCCTCGCGCCCACGATCTCCGGGTCTGGGCGCAGGCAGGGAGATTACTTCTTCTCTGAACTCCACGTTCACCTGCTCGCCAGCGTGCTTCTGCGCCCACGCGCCCAGGATCTTCGGATCTGAGCGCAGGCAAGGAGTTTATTCCTTCGCCTCCTCGCCGACGATCTCTCTGGTTTTGCACCCTCGCCGATATCGTCTGGCCGTGCAAAATCTTCTGGCCACGCAACTACGCTCCTACGATCTCGTGGTTCCTGCCTCGTCGCGCACAGTTCAAGAAGTTCCTACGCTAGCGCACAGGCGCTCACAGTCACAGGTTCTTCTGGACTCGCAGCATCCTTCTGAAGTTTCGCGCCAAACGCGCCCACGCGCGGTTCCAATTCCAGCGCTCCAACGGGCCAGCACGCTTCCACTTCACACCACGCTGCCCAGGAGACACCTAAGCTAGCGCACGGGTGCTCACAGGCACCCCTGGGCTCCCCTTACACGCCAGCGATCTCCTACGCACCTGCGTGATTCTTCGCCTGCGCGCAAGCGTTTTCAACACGCCAACGCTTCAATCATCGTAGGTTTCCTACGCGCCCACGCGTTAACTCTCCTGTACGCGATCGGTCGCTACGCGCCAACGTTCGCCAACGCGCCAACGCTCGCCAACGCGCTATCGCTTGCCAACGCGCCATCGCTTGCCAACGAGCCATCGCTTGCCAACGCGCCATCGCTTGCCAACGCGCCATCGCTTGCCAACGTGCCTGCGCCCGCCTACGAACCATCGCTCGCCAAGACGCGCCATCGCTTGTCAGCGTGCCATCGCTTGTCAGCGTGCCATCGCTCGCTTATGCACCATCGGTCTCCCGGCCACCTGCGCTCGCCCACGCTCCCGCGCGCATGCGCACCCATGTTCGCCTGCGCACTGGATCTTTCTTCGCTCATATGAAACTACAAACTTACCTGCCCCCAGTCGGAAGTGAGACCTCCTCCATGGAACATGGTTCGGGCTCTTAGGGCTCTTAAGAGATCTCCTTGCGAACCATTACGTCAGGCTTCTGATCGTCACTGGTCTTGGAAGACGGTGCTCCTGCTCGCTCTGGCCTCGGCCAAGCGTATCAGCAAACTTCATGGTCTCTCGTACGACATCGCCCATTCAAGAGGATAGGTGGAGGTAACGTTCAGGTTCGTCCCTGAGTTGGTTACTAGACTCAAAATCTGGGAGTCCCGGACCTTCGGTCGACTCCTTCAGGATTTTGAGTCTCCGTTCTGTAACAGATGACCCAGACCTTCTCCTACTATGCCCAGTATAGAGTCGGAGGGGTTATCTTAAAGAACAGCTGCAGTTCATCCTCACGTGCAAGCCCTGTTTGGGAGCACAGGGAGGATGGAGAGGAGAGTCATCAAGAAGGCCTTTTCAGCCTGGACTCAAAGGGTCATCTATCACGCCCTGAATCCAGATCCTCCTCCGTCACGTCGCCTTACAGCACATGATGTCAGAGGCATCGCAACATCCCTGGCCTTCAAAAGAAACTACTCTGTGATGCAGGTGCTACAAGCTGGAGTCTGGAAGCGTCTAACGACCTTCAGAGCCCACTGCCTGCAGGACGTGACCCAAAGGAGCCTCGATACGTTTTCTATCGGCCCTGTGGTGGCTACACAACAGCTGGTCTAACCTCAGGCTCCTTAATGGACAGGTAGCAGAAGGTTGAGGGCATTGTTATCCAGTTTTAGACTGCATGGATGAAAGAAGTATGTCTGGCCCTTACTTCTTTCTTCATCCTCCCCTTTCTTGGGGAAAGCAGCATTCTGGGTTCTCTGCATAGCTGACCTCAAACCTCTGCAGGTAAACCATGCTTCCTTGTGTTCCTAGTATTAAGTTAATACTGTCGCGTCCCCCATACCCTGACGAGGTGGTATAGGGAACGTCCTAGCCTAGAATTCCAGGTAAAGGACTTCAGGTCGACTTCCTAGGACAAGTCACACTTCTTTCCTCCACACACAAGCTTATGTAGGCTACATGTTTCTTGCGTAGCAAGAAACTTGCGAGGTGCAGGGACACTTTTTCTCGAGTGCTGCTCACTCAGATTCTGAGTCCCCGGGTAAGCCAAAGCCAGTAAGGCTGGGGACTTTCCACCCTTCCTAAGGGTAAGTCACCCTATGTAAATATGACAAATTCGTAGATAATTTGTATTTTTCCTAACCATACAAACCTAGCTATTTACATGGGGTAATTACTTCGGCGCAGCCGATGACGAGCCATAAAGTTTTAACGAGGGTTTCCTACCCCACCGCTAGTTAGCGCGGGGGGGGGGGGGGGGGTAGCTTGCTACCCCTCCACCCTCACACACACCGGTGCTTCAGCCACTTTACTTAGAGGTAGGACTTATCTTGGGGGAAAGGGCTGGCGGGCACATAACTGTAAAAAGCTAGGTTTGTATCGTTAGGAAAAATGCAAATTATCTACGAATTTGTCATTTGTTCCTTAACTGAATACAAACCACGCTATTTACATGGGGTGACTCAACCCTTAGGAAGGGAGGTAAGTCCCCTGCCATACTGGCTTTGGCTTGCCCGGGGTCCCCAACCCTGAATTCATAAAGCAACTCCTGGATCGAGGACCCTGCACCTCGCAGGCAGTCGGGACTGCTGCGGCCTACGTAAGCTGTGTGTGAAGGTGAGCAGTGACACGTCCTAGGAAGTTGACCTGGAGTCCTTAATAAGGAAATCTAGGCTAGGACAACCCAATACCACCTCGTCAGGGTATGGGGACATGACAGTATTATAAGCTAATACTAGGAACACAAGGAAGCATGGCTTACCTGCAGAGGTTCGAGGTCAGCTGTGCAAAGAACCAGGATGCTGTTTTTCTCCAAGGGAGGAGAGGATGAAAAAAAGAAAAGGGCCAGACAGATCTTTTCATTCACACAGACTAAGGTAGTCTGACACTTCCAGACCCCGGCTTGCAGGACCTGCGTCACTGAAAAGTTCTTCTTGAAGGCCAGGGACTCAGCTACGCCCCTGACATCGTGCGCCCTAGGGCGTCGTGACGGGGGAGGGTCAGAACTTAAGGCCAGGTGGATTACCTTACGAATCCAGGCCGAGATGGTGTTCTTGGTGACCCTCTTCTTCGTTGGCCCGATGCTAACAAACAAGACTCGCACCTGGGGCCGGAATGCAGCTGTTCTCTTCAGATACAATCTCAGACTCCTAACTGGGCACAGTAGGAGATGATCTGTGTCATTTGTTACAGAACGAAGACTCGAGACCTGGAAAGAGTCGAACCTAGGGTCCTGCACTCCCGGGTTCTGAGTCTTGGCAATAAACTCAGGGACGAAGCTAAACGTCACCTCCCCCCATCCCCTTGAATGGGCGACTTCGTATGAGAGACCATGTAGCTCGCCAACTCGCTTGGCCGAGGCCAAAGCTAGCAGGAACACCGTCTTCCAGGTAAGGTGGCGATCCTAAGCCTGGCGTAATGGTTCGTAGGGAGGCCTCTTAAGAGACCTGAGGACTCGAACCACGTTCCAAGGAGGAGGTCTCACTTCCGACTAAGGGCAGGTAAGTTCATAACTTCGTATGAGCAGGGACAGTTCCGTGCTGCTAGGTATCGGAAACTTCGGCCTGTTCCGAATGCCAGCCATAGTTTGTCTTCTGGTTGCAATTCCTGTACCACGGACACTGCCAGCATCATAACATCGGTGTCTACAGTCCGGATGACTATTCAATGGTGTCCGTGCTTAGCTGCGTGAGATGCATGCAGCAACATCCGACTGTCAGCCTCTTCGTGGTTGCATGGGTCGAATGAAGTCAGATCTGGTAGTAGTGGCTTGCTGAGCACTGCCTCTCCATAAGTAATGACGAGTTGCTTGTCCTCCTGGTCAAACCATTCCAAGAGAGCTGTTGAGAGAAATTTAAACAGCTCGGTCTTGTTGCTGTCCACTCGTAGGAAGTTCTGCCAGTTTCCTGGTATGGATGCAGCGGCCGCCACATGTCTCTGCACGCCCTGTCCCCACTTTGCATGTGTACTACCTTTCAGTGAATCAGCAAGGTAAGTATCCCAGATCAGATCCAGGCGTGATACTATTTGCAGCTTAGTAGATATATATGGAATGAAGATCTGATGTGCGTACTCTTCAAAGGTCTTTGATGCAGCCGGCTTCAGCATCTGGACGATAGCTTCTCCATCAAGCACTATTACAGGTAGTGACAAGAGTATCTGTCTTAACGTCGGAGATTTCTTCCAAACATGTGATGAGATCACTCGTGGTACCCAGTGAAGAGGTTTCCACCATCGGACAGTGCAGAAGGACATGCCTGGTTCTCATGACGCGAAAGAGCTCCTCAAGGTTTCCGTAAATTGAGAAGCCGCCATGCAATGTAAAGCACCGATTTTGAAATCCAAAGTGGCGGTCCATAGGTAAAAATATGCAATGTACTTTATTATCATTAGAATCTTTTTCCACAAAAACATTGGATTCCTTGCGCCCCCCCCCCCCAGAATCATGCATTTAGACACAAGAATCAAGTCAATAGTGCTATTAAACCCAAAGGTAATCACAAATGTAGATTTTAAATGGCGGCCATTTTGAAATCCAACATGGTGGCTCAATGCTAAAAGATACACGATGCAGATTGTTATCATTGGATTCCTTGCCCCCCAAAACATACAGTTAGACACCAGAATCGAGTCAAAAGCAGCATTAGACCAATGATAATCAAAAATGAAGATTTCAAACAACGGCCATTTTGAAATACAATATGGCGCTCAGTGGTAAAAAAATACGTAATGCAGACTGTAACCATTAGATTCCTTGCCCCCCAAAAACTACATTTAGGCACCAGAATCGAGTCAATAGCAATTTTAGATCCACAGATAAGAGCAAATGTAGATTTCAAATGGCGGCCATTTTGAATTCCAATATGGCGGACATGAATAGAGAGTTCCGAGTGTCTCAATATCTGAAAAATTTTCGCCATATATCAATGTACATTTATGACAAATTTGGTGCTTGTATCACAAAATGCACAATGGGTTAGCTATGCTGCCCCACTATATCCATGTCTGCAGCAAATACGTTGTTAGCTAATCATAAGCCCAATTATAAATATCAGTCCTCTATGAAATGTGAATTGTTTTATATACATATATATATATATATATATATAGATAGATAGATAGATAGATAGATAGATAGATAGATATATTGGAGGGACATGTCTGAGGCTTTTGTCAGGCAGCGGACTAGTTATGGCTGGTGATAAACACACACACACACACAAACACACATAAATATATATATATATATATATATATATATAGCAAGAAACTTGCTCTTTACTAATATTATTATTATTATTATTATTATCATTATTATTATTATTATTATTATTATTATTATTATTATTATTATTATATATAAATATGTATATATACATACACACACACACACACACACACATATATATATATATATATATGTATATATACATATATATATATATATATATTCATATATAGAGAACATATATATATATATATATATATTTTTATATAACGAATATATATATATATATATATATACTGTACATATATATAACTATATATATATATATATGTATATATATTTATATGCATATATATATAACGTATATATATATAAATATATATATATAACGTATATGCTTATAAGGTATATACTTATATATATATATATATATATGTATATATATATATTATATATATATAACGTATATACTTATAACGTATATACTTATATATATATATATATATATACATATATAATTATTATTTTTATCATTATTATTATTATTATATATATGTATATATATATACTATATGTACATATATATAACGTGTATATATATATATATATATATACATATATACGTTTATATATATGTATATATATATTATATATATATATATAATAAAGATCAAGTCACTTGCTACACACACATATATATATATATATATAATATCATATATATATATATATATATATGTGTGTGTGTGTGTGTGTGTATACTGTATATGTATGTATACATAAATATATATATATATATATATATACATATATATATACATATATATATTATATATATACACATAT
>NC_090758.1:11319788-11339788 GCF_036898095.1 Palaemon carinicauda
TTAATCAGAAACTCCTTCAAAGGAAAAGCTGCATATGTGGCAGCACAACTTGTCCAAGAAAGGGATTATGAAATCTTTAAAACTGCCATATTAGATGCTTATAGTGTTACAGCAGAAGGGTATAGACAAGTCTTCAGACAAACTTTGAAGAACCAAGCTCAAACCTATCTAGAGTTTTTCACATTGAAGTTGAAGCAGTTTAATAAATGGATAGATAAGGAACAAATAACTACTTTAGAACAATTAAAGAATTTAATAGTTTTAGAAGAATTCCTGAGGCGTATTCCAGCTAATGTGGCAATGTTTATTAGAGAAAAACAAGAAAAAGATGGCAAAAGGGCTGCCCTATTAGCTGATGATTACCATCTCATTCATAAACTTAAACCACATTCGTCCTCACCTTCATCTTCCCCACAGCTTTGTACTTTTTGTAAGAAAGAAGGTCATCATATTAAAGACTGTCCTAGTCCCAAATGCAAAGCTTCTCATGGTAAGGCTTCTCCTAATGCTTTTTCACAAGGACCCAAATCAGGGAATACTGCAAATAAAACGACTCTTCACTGTGCTCAACCTCTATCAGACTTTACAGCATTTACATATCCTGGTAAAGTAAATGATATTCCCGTGCAAATTTTGAGAGATACAGGGTCATCTCAAACTATCATTAGCTCAAAGTTAAAAGATTTAGCTAAACCAACAGATCAGTATGTAACTGTGTCAGATTTGACTTGTCAAAAGGTTTTACCTATTGTACAGATTTCTCTTGATTGTCCTTATTTTAAAGGTTCAACTAATGTCGCCTTGTTGGATTCTGACCTGCCTTGCAAGAACATAGACATGATACTTGGTAATGACTTGGCTCAATCTAACGGTACTCCTAGTCTTATCATTACGCAGCCTGAAGTAGTGATCGAAAAAGCTTGCAAAGAGCTTTCTCCGGTGGTAGAGCTTCCCTGCCAAGTAGTCACCAGGTCTACAACCTCAACTTCTAGCTACACTGAACACACAGGTAAGGTGGATCAAAGTACCTTAGGTGAAAAAGTCCTTGCTGATCTTGTTGATATTCCCTCAGATGAATTTGTAGAGTATCAAAGGTCTGATGATAGTTTGAAAGAATACTTTGATAAAGTAAAAGATGACGTTGATGAAAGTAAGTTACCATATTTTTATCTTGATAATAACATCCTTATGAGACGTTATAGACCTTTGAAGATTGCAGGACAAAATTCCTGGCATGATAGTTACCAGCTTGTAGTTCCTTCTAATCTTCGTGCAGCCTTATTGGATCTTGCTCATTCAGCAGAGTCTCATCTAGGCATTTCCAAAACCTATAAGCGTTTGCTGGACGATTACTACTGGCCTGGTATGAAAGCTGATGTAAAGCACCACATAGAATCTTGCCATCCCTGCCAGGTAACTGGTAAACCAAATCGGAAAATACCTCCAGCACCATTAGTTCCTATTACAGTACCTAATTCTCCTTTTGAAAAGGTAATTGTAGATTGTGTTGGTCCACTTCCCAAAACTAAGAAACAAAATGAGTACATTTTAACCTTGTTGTGTCCACCTACTAGATTTCCTTTAGCCGTACCTATAAAAAACATATCTGCTAGGACAATAATTGTTAATCTTCTTAAAATATTCACCATTTTTGGTTTTACAAAAGAGCTTCAGTGTGATCAGGGGACAAACTTCACTAGTGATTTGTTTAAGCAAACTTTAAAGCAGTTAAACATCTCTCATATTTTTGCTTCAGCTTATCACCCTCAGACTAATGGAGCCCTCGAACGAGTACACCAGACCATTAAAAACCTCCTGCGCAAGTACATTTGTGAAACTGGACGAGACTGGGATGAAGACCTGGATCTGCTTATGTATGTACTTAGGAGTACACCTAATGAATCGACTGGAATTTCTCCCTTCGAGATGATGTTTGGCCGCAGACCTAGGACAAACCTTAGTATGGTAAAAGAAAACATCCTAAGAGGTACTTACAAAGACCAGCAAGTAAGTATTCCGCAATACCTCCAAAGTCTTAAGGTTAAATTTGACCATGTTTATGAATTTGCCAATCTGAATTTAACTAACAGTCAGATTCGAATGAAAAACCATTACGATAAAAAGGCCAAAATTAGAACTTTTAAAGTAGGAGATGATGTACTTGTATATCGACCAGTTCCAGGAGCTCCATTGAGAGAAAAATTTATGGGTCCGTATAAAATCACTAAAAGGGTCTCTAAAACAACTTATGCAATTGAAACTCCAGATAAAAGGAAGCCTAGCCAGTTAGTGCACATTAATCTTATAAAACCATACCAATCTGCAAAGATTTCTCCACAGGCAGTTCACCTGATAAGTAGAGAGACTGATCACTCCACTCACAACTCGAGGATAACTACTCCCATCGAGACTTCTCCTACCCCTAAAAACATAGTACCCGAGGCAGTTGATAATGATAAACTTTTAGCTCCTCTTGAGCCAGACGAAGAAGAAACTTTGGCTCATAATCATATTTTGTCATGGAAAGATGCTAGTAATTCACAGATTCTTTCTTTGCTTTCACAGTATCTTGGTCATCTTCCTAAGGTGGAAAGGGAAGAATTAGAGGCTGTTCTGAAGTCTTATCCTGCAATATGTTCAGACACTCCTGGTTGCTGTACCTTGGTGCAACATGATATTGTGCTAGAACCAAACGCCAATCCCGTTCGTCAACCTTTTTATCGGGTGTCCCATCGTTTATTACCAGCCTTGAAGGCTGAGGTTGAGTATTTACTAAAACTAGATTTGGCTGCACCAAGTAAGTCTCCCTGGGCATCGCCTTGTATTTTAGTTAAAAAGCCTAACAATTCCTATCGTATGCGTACGGATTATAGAAGGGTTAATTCTGTAACGGTCAAGGATGCTTATCCATTACCTAGAATTGCGGATATTATTGACTCTGTGAGTAATTCTAAATACCTTACCCAGATTGATCTCTTAAAGGGTTATTATCAAATTAAATTAACAGATAGGACAAGAGAGATATCAGCCTTTATAACACCTTTTGGTCTCTTTGAATACAGAGTTTTGCCATTTGGGATGACTAATGCTCCAGCTACATTCCAAAGGATGGTCCATGAAGTTACACGTGGTTTGGAGGGTGTGTATGTCTATTTGGATGACATCGTAATTGCTAGTATCTCCTGGGACGAACATCTCAAGATCTTAAGAGAACTCTTCAAAAGACTCCTGGAAGCTAACCTAGTTATTAATTTAGCCAAGAGTTCATTTGGTAAGGCAAAAGTTACATACCTAGGACATGTCATTGGCAGTGGCTCCATATTACCCAAGGATACTAATGTAAAGGCTATAACTTCATTCCCCACTCCTAGTGATAAAAAAGAACTCAAAACTTTCTTAGGTATGGTGTCATATTATTCAAAGTTTTGTCCTAATTTTTCCATCATAACTTCTCCTCTACATGTATTGACATCCAGCAAAGTAAGGTTTCACTGGACACAGGATCACGATAAGGCCTTCCGGCAGCTAAAGTTATTCATGACTTCATCTCCTTTGTTGCAAGCGCCTAATCTTACTAAACCTTTTTTTATACAGGTCGATGCTTGTAATACTGGATTTGGTGGTGTCCTACTGCAAGAAATCAATGGGACCAGTACTTTTCCTCCTTTGTTGGAACATCTGCTGCCAGTATCTTATTACTCAGGAGCGTTCAAAGGCGCTCAACTAGGATGGCCTACCATCGAGAAAGAATTATATAGTCTTGTTGCAACTGTCCTTCATTTTCGTCCATATCTGGAAGGAGCTGCAAGTGTCGTCATTTACACAGACCACAAACCCCTTACCTTCCTCGAAAGGGCAAAGCTTAACAACAAGAAACTTCTTCAATGGTCATACATCTTGTCGTCTTACAACATTGAGATCCACAGCATTCGAGGATCAAACAACACCATCGCCGACGCATTATCACGTCTTGGACAGAAAACCACAATTCACTAAATTTGTCAATAAGATTGTCATAATTTCATTCCTAACAGGGGGGAACTATAATAACCCTCCTATCATTATTTATCATTTCTAATTACACCTATTATTGTGTATAACTTTAGCGCCATCTATTGATTGCTGATCGTAGCGGACAGCATGAATGAAATTACCTTTTGTTATTTTTACGTATGTAATCCTTGGAAATGTTTACTTCCAAGCTCTTTCAAGTTAATACTTTTGAGTTCGTTATCCGGTGGCTAATTCTTCACTTGCTTATAGTGTTTATTAAGTGGTTATTTGTTATTATTTTGTTATATATTTATACGTGATTTAAAATAAGTAAAGTCTGTTTAATTTTAACTTTAATTTGATCATTCTCCTAATATATCTACTATACCTACATGAAGTGTTGCCCTCATTACTGAGAATTTATGAATGAATAGTCAAGTGGAAAGCAGAAGTTGTGACAAATTGGGGGCCTGTGTCCGGGATGTACTTACGTATGTGTTACGCTTACGCTCGATCTTGACGGATTGTGAAATTCATTTTGTTGTTTCTCTAAAATGATGGACAACATGAGTGTAGTGTATTAGTGATATTTTGCTAGTTTATAACTGACCACCACCGGATAGTGTTCTCCAGCGCGCTCACACTTTCACCTAGAGAATGTCGTGTTGCTACACGTCATCTTAAGCATACATCGAGATTTTGGAGGACGTGCAGGCAGGGTAATGGCATCCTAGAATTTGTCATTCTTTTAACCCTCGACTCTGTTGACTACCATCGCTTAGCGATATCTTCATAGTCGCCCCAACTTCTCGAGGTGCTTCGAGGCATTCAAAACCTCATCATAAGGAATTGAAGATTCCTTCCTTAGGAACTTCTGCTCCTCTTACTCAGGGTACGACCTTCGCTCTTTCAAGGATTTCGGCTGGATATTGTTACGACCACGTGGTCAAGAACTTCGTTCCACCTCGATGGATATTTAAAGGTTTATTCCTTGTTCAGGTAACTGTTGGTACTTCCAATTATTTACTTCATTAAAAATATTTTATTCAAGATTATTAGTGGTTTTGCATTATTGGTGAACCAAGTTTTCTGATTGGCATGGATTATTAAAGCCTTGTTCATTTAAGTGAATTTCTGTACATTGTAGGACTTAAGGATTAAGGAACTTCCTCTGGTTTGTGAGTGCCTTCGCACCATAAATCCATGAATGCCCTGACGTTTTTAAGTCTTAAAGCTTGTGTATAGTAGTAATATAATTTCCAGTGATATTTTCCATTTTATCAGTATTGAGAGATGCCTTTTGATCTTGAGAAATTTTTAGGTGCACCCAGGGAGCACCTAAATACACTACAGGAAGCTAAAAAGGACCAGCTTCGCCAAATAGCTGTAAGGGCTAGAATATCTGTAGGTCATGCTGTGGTGAAAGCTGAACTATTGGGAAAGATATTAGATTTCCTGATAAATAGTGGTAACATAACTGAAGAAGAGGCTCTTCCCTTAAGGCCTTTAACACTTGAACGAGGTGCTGCTCGTACTGTTACTGTAACTGAAGACCCAGAGATAGTGAAATTGAAACTCCAACTTGAACTGCAGCAGTTAACACTAGAAGCTGAACAAAAAAGGCTTGAAGCTGCAAATGCCGCAGTAGAAACTGAGCAAAGAAGACTTGAAATAGAACGTAAAGAAAAAGTTCTGTTGGAAAAGGAACTATCAGCCATAAGAATAGAAGAAAGGTTGGCAGAAAAACAGCTACCCGATGCTTTTGACCTTAGTAAAGCACGTAAACTCCTGCCTGTCTTCGATGAAAAAGATCCTGATGTTTTTTTCATTACTTTTGAAAACACTGCAACGTCTCTCAACTGGCCTAGAGACCAATATGTTCTCTTAATCAGAAACTCCTTCAAAGGAAAAGCTGCATATGTGGCAGCACAACTTGTCCAAGAAAGGGATTATGAAATCTTTAAAACTGCCATATTAGATGCTTATAGTGTTACAGCAGAAGGGTATAGACAAGTCTTCAGACAAACTTTGAAGAACCAAGCTCAAACCTATCTAGAGTTTTTCACATTGAAGTTGAAGCAGTTTAATAAATGGATAGATAAGGAACAAATAACTACTTTAGAACAATTAAAGAATTTAATAGTTTTAGAAGAATTCCTGAGGCGTATTCCAGCTAATGTGGCAATGTTTATTAGAGAAAAACAAGAAAAAGATGGCAAAAGGGCTGCCCTATTAGCTGATGATTACCATCTCATTCATAAACTTAAACCACATTCGTCCTCACCTTCATCTTCCCCACAGCTTTGTACTTTTTGTAAGAAAGAAGGTCATCATATTAAAGACTGTCCTAGTCCCAAATGCAAAGCTTCTCATGGTAAGGCTTCTCCTAATGCTTTTTCACAAGGACCCAAATCAGGGAATACTGCAAATAAAACGACTCTTCACTGTGCTCAACCTCTATCAGACTTTACAGCATTTACATATCCTGGTAAAGTAAATGATATTCCCGTGCAAATTTTGAGAGATACAGGGTCATCTCAAACTATCATTAGCTCAAAGTTAAAAGATTTAGCTAAACCAACAGATCAGTATGTAACTGTGTCAGATTTGACTTGTCAAAAGGTTTTACCTATTGTACAGATTTCTCTTGATTGTCCTTATTTTAAAGGTTCAACTAATGTCGCCTTGTTGGATTCTGACCTGCCTTGCAAGAACATAGACATGATACTTGGTAATGACTTGGCTCAATCTAACGGTACTCCTAGTCTTATCATTACGCAGCCTGAAGTAGTGATCGAAAAAGCTTGCAAAGAGCTTTCTCCGGTGGTAGAGCTTCCCTGCCAAGTAGTCACCAGGTCTACAACCTCAACTTCTAGCTACACTGAACACACAGGTAAGGTGGATCAAAGTACCTTAGGTGAAAAAGTCCTTGCTGATCTTGTTGATATTCCCTCAGATGAATTTGTAGAGTATCAAAGGTCTGATGATAGTTTGAAAGAATACTTTGATAAAGTAAAAGATGACGTTGATGAAAGTAAGTTACCATATTTTTATCTTGATAATAACATCCTTATGAGACGTTATAGACCTTTGAAGATTGCAGGACAAAATTCCTGGCATGATAGTTACCAGCTTGTAGTTCCTTCTAATCTTCGTGCAGCCTTATTGGATCTTGCTCATTCAGCAGAGTCTCATCTAGGCATTTCCAAAACCTATAAGCGTTTGCTGGACGATTACTACTGGCCTGGTATGAAAGCTGATGTAAAGCACCACATAGAATCTTGCCATCCCTGCCAGGTAACTGGTAAACCAAATCGGAAAATACCTCCAGCACCATTAGTTCCTATTACAGTACCTAATTCTCCTTTTGAAAAGGTAATTGTAGATTGTGTTGGTCCACTTCCCAAAACTAAGAAACAAAATGAGTACATTTTAACCTTGTTGTGTCCACCTACTAGATTTCCTTTAGCCGTACCTATAAAAAACATATCTGCTAGGACAATAATTGTTAATCTTCTTAAAATATTCACCATTTTTGGTTTTACAAAAGAGCTTCAGTGTGATCAGGGGACAAACTTCACTAGTGATTTGTTTAAGCAAACTTTAAAGCAGTTAAACATCTCTCATATTTTTGCTTCAGCTTATCACCCTCAGACTAATGGAGCCCTCGAACGAGTACACCAGACCATTAAAAACCTCCTGCGCAAGTACATTTGTGAAACTGGACGAGACTGGGATGAAGACCTGGATCTGCTTATGTATGTACTTAGGAGTACACCTAATGAATCGACTGGAATTTCTCCCTTCGAGATGATGTTTGGCCGCAGACCTAGGACAAACCTTAGTATGGTAAAAGAAAACATCCTAAGAGGTACTTACAAAGACCAGCAAGTAAGTATTCCGCAATACCTCCAAAGTCTTAAGGTTAAATTTGACCATGTTTATGAATTTGCCAATCTGAATTTAACTAACAGTCAGATTCGAATGAAAAACCATTACGATAAAAAGGCCAAAATTAGAACTTTTAAAGTAGGAGATGATGTACTTGTATATCGACCAGTTCCAGGAGCTCCATTGAGAGAAAAATTTATGGGTCCGTATAAAATCACTAAAAGGGTCTCTAAAACAACTTATGCAATTGAAACTCCAGATAAAAGGAAGCCTAGCCAGTTAGTGCACATTAATCTTATAAAACCATACCAATCTGCAAAGATTTCTCCACAGGCAGTTCACCTGATAAGTAGAGAGACTGATCACTCCACTCACAACTCGAGGATAACTACTCCCATCGAGACTTCTCCTACCCCTAAAAACATAGTACCCGAGGCAGTTGATAATGATAAACTTTTAGCTCCTCTTGAGCCAGACGAAGAAGAAACTTTGGCTCATAATCATATTTTGTCATGGAAAGATGCTAGTAATTCACAGATTCTTTCTTTGCTTTCACAGTATCTTGGTCATCTTCCTAAGGTGGAAAGGGAAGAATTAGAGGCTGTTCTGAAGTCTTATCCTGCAATATGTTCAGACACTCCTGGTTGCTGTACCTTGGTGCAACATGATATTGTGCTAGAACCAAACGCCAATCCCGTTCGTCAACCTTTTTATCGGGTGTCCCATCGTTTATTACCAGCCTTGAAGGCTGAGGTTGAGTATTTACTAAAACTAGATTTGGCTGCACCAAGTAAGTCTCCCTGGGCATCGCCTTGTATTTTAGTTAAAAAGCCTAACAATTCCTATCGTATGCGTACGGATTATAGAAGGGTTAATTCTGTAACGGTCAAGGATGCTTATCCATTACCTAGAATTGCGGATATTATTGACTCTGTGAGTAATTCTAAATACCTTACCCAGATTGATCTCTTAAAGGGTTATTATCAAATTAAATTAACAGATAGGACAAGAGAGATATCAGCCTTTATAACACCTTTTGGTCTCTTTGAATACAGAGTTTTGCCATTTGGGATGACTAATGCTCCAGCTACATTCCAAAGGATGGTCCATGAAGTTACACGTGGTTTGGAGGGTGTGTATGTCTATTTGGATGACATCGTAATTGCTAGTATCTCCTGGGACGAACATCTCAAGATCTTAAGAGAACTCTTCAAAAGACTCCTGGAAGCTAACCTAGTTATTAATTTAGCCAAGAGTTCATTTGGTAAGGCAAAAGTTACATACCTAGGACATGTCATTGGCAGTGGCTCCATATTACCCAAGGATACTAATGTAAAGGCTATAACTTCATTCCCCACTCCTAGTGATAAAAAAGAACTCAAAACTTTCTTAGGTATGGTGTCATATTATTCAAAGTTTTGTCCTAATTTTTCCATCATAACTTCTCCTCTACATGTATTGACATCCAGCAAAGTAAGGTTTCACTGGACACAGGATCACGATAAGGCCTTCCGGCAGCTAAAGTTATTCATGACTTCATCTCCTTTGTTGCAAGCGCCTAATCTTACTAAACCTTTTTTTATACAGGTCGATGCTTGTAATACTGGATTTGGTGGTGTCCTACTGCAAGAAATCAATGGGACCAGTACTTTTCCTCCTTTGTTGGAACATCTGCTGCCAGTATCTTATTACTCAGGAGCGTTCAAAGGCGCTCAACTAGGATGGCCTACCATCGAGAAAGAATTATATAGTCTTGTTGCAACTGTCCTTCATTTTCGTCCATATCTGGAAGGAGCTGCAAGTGTCGTCATTTACACAGACCACAAACCCCTTACCTTCCTCGAAAGGGCAAAGCTTAACAACAAGAAACTTCTTCAATGGTCATACATCTTGTCGTCTTACAACATTGAGATCCACAGCATTCGAGGATCAAACAACACCATCGCCGACGCATTATCACGTCTTGGACAGAAAACCACAATTCACTAAATTTGTCAATAAGATTGTCATAATTTCATTCCTAACAGGGGGGAACTATAATAACCCTCCTATCATTATTTATCATTTCTAATTACACCTATTATTGTGTATAACTTTAGCGCCATCTATTGATTGCTGATCGTAGCGGACAGCATGAATGAAATTACCTTTTGTTATTTTTACGTATGTAATCCTTGGAAATGTTTACTTCCAAGCTCTTTCAAGTTAATACTTTTGAGTTCGTTATCCGGTGGCTAATTCTTCACTTGCTTATAGTGTTTATTAAGTGGTTATTTGTTATTATTTTGTTATATATTTATACGTGATTTAAAATAAGTAAAGTCTGTTTAATTTTAACTTTAATTTGATCATTCTCCTAATATATCTACTATACCTACATGAAGTGTTGCCCTCATTACTGAGAATTTATGAATGAATAGTCAAGTGGAAAGCAGAAGTTGTGACAAATTGGGGGCCTGTGTCCGGGATGTACTTACGTATGTGTTACGCTTACGCTCGATCTTGACGGATTGTGAAATTCATTTTGTTGTTTCTCTAAAATGATGGACAACATGAGTGTAGTGTATTAGTGATATTTTGCTAGTTTATAACTGACCACCACCGGATAGTGTTCTCCAGCGCGCTCACACTTTCACCTAGAGAATGTCGTGTTGCTACACGTCATCTTAAGCATACATCGAGATTTTGGAGGACGTGCAGGCAGGGTAATGGCATCCTAGAATTTGTCATTCTTTTAACCCTCGACTCTGTTGACTACCATCGCTTAGCGATATCTTCATAGTCGCCCCAACTTCTCGAGGTGCTTCGAGGCATTCAAAACCTCATCATAAGGAATTGAAGATTCCTTCCTTAGGAACTTCTGCTCCTCTTACTCAGGGTACGACCTTCGCTCTTTCAAGGATTTCGGCTGGATATTGTTACGACCACGTGGTCAAGAACTTCGTTCCACCTCGATGGATATTTAAAGGTTTATTCCTTGTTCAGGTAACTGTTGGTACTTCCAATTATTTACTTCATTAAAAATATTTTATTCAAGATTATTAGTGGTTTTGCATTATTGGTGAACCAAGTTTTCTGATTGGCATGGATTATTAAAGCCTTGTTCATTTAAGTGAATTTCTGTACATTGTAGGACTTAAGGATTAAGGAACTTCCTCTGGTTTGTGAGTGCCTTCGCACCATAAATCCATGAATGCCCTGACGTTTTTAAGTCTTAAAGCTTGTGTATAGTAGTAATATAATTTCCAGTGATATTTTCCATTTTATCAGTATTGAGAGATGCCTTTTGATCTTGAGAAATTTTTAGGTGCACCCAGGGAGCACCTAAATACACTACAGGAAGCTAAAAAGGACCAGCTTCGCCAAATAGCTGTAAGGGCTAGAATATCTGTAGGTCATGCTGTGGTGAAAGCTGAACTATTGGGAAAGATATTAGATTTCCTGATAAATAGTGGTAACATAACTGAAGAAGAGGCTCTTCCCTTAAGGCCTTTAACACTTGAACGAGGTGCTGCTCGTACTGTTACTGTAACTGAAGACCCAGAGATAGTGAAATTGAAACTCCAACTTGAACTGCAGCAGTTAACACTAGAAGCTGAACAAAAAAGGCTTGAAGCTGCAAATGCCGCAGTAGAAACTGAGCAAAGAAGACTTGAAATAGAACGTAAAGAAAAAGTTCTGTTGGAAAAGGAACTATCAGCCATAAGAATAGAAGAAAGGTTGGCAGAAAAACAGCTACCCGATGCTTTTGACCTTAGTAAAGCACGTAAACTCCTGCCTGTCTTCGATGAAAAAGATCCTGATGTTTTTTTCATTACTTTTGAAAACACTGCAACGTCTCTCAACTGGCCTAGAGACCAATATGTTCTCTTAATCAGAAACTCCTTCAAAGGAAAAGCTGCATATGTGGCAGCACAACTTGTCCAAGAAAGGGATTATGAAATCTTTAAAACTGCCATATTAGATGCTTATAGTGTTACAGCAGAAGGGTATAGACAAGTCTTCAGACAAACTTTGAAGAACCAAGCTCAAACCTATCTAGAGTTTTTCACATTGAAGTTGAAGCAGTTTAATAAATGGATAGATAAGGAACAAATAACTACTTTAGAACAATTAAAGAATTTAATAGTTTTAGAAGAATTCCTGAGGCGTATTCCAGCTAATGTGGCAATGTTTATTAGAGAAAAACAAGAAAAAGATGGCAAAAGGGCTGCCCTATTAGCTGATGATTACCATCTCATTCATAAACTTAAACCACATTCGTCCTCACCTTCATCTTCCCCACAGCTTTGTACTTTTTGTAAGAAAGAAGGTCATCATATTAAAGACTGTCCTAGTCCCAAATGCAAAGCTTCTCATGGTAAGGCTTCTCCTAATGCTTTTTCACAAGGACCCAAATCAGGGAATACTGCAAATAAAACGACTCTTCACTGTGCTCAACCTCTATCAGACTTTACAGCATTTACATATCCTGGTAAAGTAAATGATATTCCCGTGCAAATTTTGAGAGATACAGGGTCATCTCAAACTATCATTAGCTCAAAGTTAAAAGATTTAGCTAAACCAACAGATCAGTATGTAACTGTGTCAGATTTGACTTGTCAAAAGGTTTTACCTATTGTACAGATTTCTCTTGATTGTCCTTATTTTAAAGGTTCAACTAATGTCGCCTTGTTGGATTCTGACCTGCCTTGCAAGAACATAGACATGATACTTGGTAATGACTTGGCTCAATCTAACGGTACTCCTAGTCTTATCATTACGCAGCCTGAAGTAGTGATCGAAAAAGCTTGCAAAGAGCTTTCTCCGGTGGTAGAGCTTCCCTGCCAAGTAGTCACCAGGTCTACAACCTCAACTTCTAGCTACACTGAACACACAGGTAAGGTGGATCAAAGTACCTTAGGTGAAAAAGTCCTTGCTGATCTTGTTGATATTCCCTCAGATGAATTTGTAGAGTATCAAAGGTCTGATGATAGTTTGAAAGAATACTTTGATAAAGTAAAAGATGACGTTGATGAAAGTAAGTTACCATATTTTTATCTTGATAATAACATCCTTATGAGACGTTATAGACCTTTGAAGATTGCAGGACAAAATTCCTGGCATGATAGTTACCAGCTTGTAGTTCCTTCTAATCTTCGTGCAGCCTTATTGGATCTTGCTCATTCAGCAGAGTCTCATCTAGGCATTTCCAAAACCTATAAGCGTTTGCTGGACGATTACTACTGGCCTGGTATGAAAGCTGATGTAAAGCACCACATAGAATCTTGCCATCCCTGCCAGGTAACTGGTAAACCAAATCGGAAAATACCTCCAGCACCATTAGTTCCTATTACAGTACCTAATTCTCCTTTTGAAAAGGTAATTGTAGATTGTGTTGGTCCACTTCCCAAAACTAAGAAACAAAATGAGTACATTTTAACCTTGTTGTGTCCACCTACTAGATTTCCTTTAGCCGTACCTATAAAAAACATATCTGCTAGGACAATAATTGTTAATCTTCTTAAAATATTCACCATTTTTGGTTTTACAAAAGAGCTTCAGTGTGATCAGGGGACAAACTTCACTAGTGATTTGTTTAAGCAAACTTTAAAGCAGTTAAACATCTCTCATATTTTTGCTTCAGCTTATCACCCTCAGACTAATGGAGCCCTCGAACGAGTACACCAGACCATTAAAAACCTCCTGCGCAAGTACATTTGTGAAACTGGACGAGACTGGGATGAAGACCTGGATCTGCTTATGTATGTACTTAGGAGTACACCTAATGAATCGACTGGAATTTCTCCCTTCGAGATGATGTTTGGCCGCAGACCTAGGACAAACCTTAGTATGGTAAAAGAAAACATCCTAAGAGGTACTTACAAAGACCAGCAAGTAAGTATTCCGCAATACCTCCAAAGTCTTAAGGTTAAATTTGACCATGTTTATGAATTTGCCAATCTGAATTTAACTAACAGTCAGATTCGAATGAAAAACCATTACGATAAAAAGGCCAAAATTAGAACTTTTAAAGTAGGAGATGATGTACTTGTATATCGACCAGTTCCAGGAGCTCCATTGAGAGAAAAATTTATGGGTCCGTATAAAATCACTAAAAGGGTCTCTAAAACAACTTATGCAATTGAAACTCCAGATAAAAGGAAGCCTAGCCAGTTAGTGCACATTAATCTTATAAAACCATACCAATCTGCAAAGATTTCTCCACAGGCAGTTCACCTGATAAGTAGAGAGACTGATCACTCCACTCACAACTCGAGGATAACTACTCCCATCGAGACTTCTCCTACCCCTAAAAACATAGTACCCGAGGCAGTTGATAATGATAAACTTTTAGCTCCTCTTGAGCCAGACGAAGAAGAAACTTTGGCTCATAATCATATTTTGTCATGGAAAGATGCTAGTAATTCACAGATTCTTTCTTTGCTTTCACAGTATCTTGGTCATCTTCCTAAGGTGGAAAGGGAAGAATTAGAGGCTGTTCTGAAGTCTTATCCTGCAATATGTTCAGACACTCCTGGTTGCTGTACCTTGGTGCAACATGATATTGTGCTAGAACCAAACGCCAATCCCGTTCGTCAACCTTTTTATCGGGTGTCCCATCGTTTATTACCAGCCTTGAAGGCTGAGGTTGAGTATTTACTAAAACTAGATTTGGCTGCACCAAGTAAGTCTCCCTGGGCATCGCCTTGTATTTTAGTTAAAAAGCCTAACAATTCCTATCGTATGCGTACGGATTATAGAAGGGTTAATTCTGTAACGGTCAAGGATGCTTATCCATTACCTAGAATTGCGGATATTATTGACTCTGTGAGTAATTCTAAATACCTTACCCAGATTGATCTCTTAAAGGGTTATTATCAAATTAAATTAACAGATAGGACAAGAGAGATATCAGCCTTTATAACACCTTTTGGTCTCTTTGAATACAGAGTTTTGCCATTTGGGATGACTAATGCTCCAGCTACATTCCAAAGGATGGTCCATGAAGTTACACGTGGTTTGGAGGGTGTGTATGTCTATTTGGATGACATCGTAATTGCTAGTATCTCCTGGGACGAACATCTCAAGATCTTAAGAGAACTCTTCAAAAGACTCCTGGAAGCTAACCTAGTTATTAATTTAGCCAAGAGTTCATTTGGTAAGGCAAAAGTTACATACCTAGGACATGTCATTGGCAGTGGCTCCATATTACCCAAGGATACTAATGTAAAGGCTATAACTTCATTCCCCACTCCTAGTGATAAAAAAGAACTCAAAACTTTCTTAGGTATGGTGTCATATTATTCAAAGTTTTGTCCTAATTTTTCCATCATAACTTCTCCTCTACATGTATTGACATCCAGCAAAGTAAGGTTTCACTGGACACAGGATCACGATAAGGCCTTCCGGCAGCTAAAGTTATTCATGACTTCATCTCCTTTGTTGCAAGCGCCTAATCTTACTAAACCTTTTTTTATACAGGTCGATGCTTGTAATACTGGATTTGGTGGTGTCCTACTGCAAGAAATCAATGGGACCAGTACTTTTCCTCCTTTGTTGGAACA
Source organism: Palaemon carinicauda (assembly GCF_036898095.1). Lineage (NCBI taxonomy): Eukaryota > Metazoa > Arthropoda > Malacostraca > Decapoda > Palaemonidae > Palaemon > Palaemon carinicauda. The sequence continues at coordinate 11,335,220 of NC_090758.1, forward strand.
TCTGCTGCCAGTATCTTATTACTCAGGAGCGTTCAAAGGCGCTCAACTAGGATGGCCTACCATCGAGAAAGAATTATATAGTCTTGTTGCAACTGTCCTTCATTTTCGTCCATATCTGGAAGGAGCTGCAAGTGTCGTCATTTACACAGACCACAAACCCCTTACCTTCCTCGAAAGGGCAAAGCTTAACAACAAGAAACTTCTTCAATGGTCATACATCTTGTCGTCTTACAACATTGAGATCCACAGCATTCGAGGATCAAACAACACCATCGCCGACGCATTATCACGTCTTGGACAGAAAACCACAATTCACTAAATTTGTCAATAAGATTGTCATAATTTCATTCCTAACAGGGGGGAACTATAATAACCCTCCTATCATTATTTATCATTTCTAATTACACCTATTATTGTGTATAACTTTAGCGCCATCTATTGATTGCTGATCGTAGCGGACAGCATGAATGAAATTACCTTTTGTTATTTTTACGTATGTAATCCTTGGAAATGTTTACTTCCAAGCTCTTTCAAGTTAATACTTTTGAGTTCGTTATCCGGTGGCTAATTCTTCACTTGCTTATAGTGTTTATTAAGTGGTTATTTGTTATTATTTTGTTATATATTTATACGTGATTTAAAATAAGTAAAGTCTGTTTAATTTTAACTTTAATTTGATCATTCTCCTAATATATCTACTATACCTACATGAAGTGTTGCCCTCATTACTGAGAATTTATGAATGAATAGTCAAGTGGAAAGCAGAAGTTGTGACAAATTGGGGGCCTGTGTCCGGGATGTACTTACGTATGTGTTACGCTTACGCTCGATCTTGACGGATTGTGAAATTCATTTTGTTGTTTCTCTAAAATGATGGACAACATGAGTGTAGTGTATTAGTGATATTTTGCTAGTTTATAACTGACCACCACCGGATAGTGTTCTCCAGCGCGCTCACACTTTCACCTAGAGAATGTCGTGTTGCTACACGTCATCTTAAGCATACATCGAGATTTTGGAGGACGTGCAGGCAGGGTAATGGCATCCTAGAATTTGTCATTCTTTTAACCCTCGACTCTGTTGACTACCATCGCTTAGCGATATCTTCATAGTCGCCCCAACTTCTCGAGGTGCTTCGAGGCATTCAAAACCTCATCATAAGGAATTGAAGATTCCTTCCTTAGGAACTTCTGCTCCTCTTACTCAGGGTACGACCTTCGCTCTTTCAAGGATTTCGGCTGGATATTGTTACGACCACGTGGTCAAGAACTTCGTTCCACCTCGATGGATATTTAAAGGTTTATTCCTTGTTCAGGTAACTGTTGGTACTTCCAATTATTTACTTCATTAAAAATATTTTATTCAAGATTATTAGTGGTTTTGCATTATTGGTGAACCAAGTTTTCTGATTGGCATGGATTATTAAAGCCTTGTTCATTTAAGTGAATTTCTGTACATTGTAGGACTTAAGGATTAAGGAACTTCCTCTGGTTTGTGAGTGCCTTCGCACCATAAATCCATGAATGCCCTGACGTTTTTAAGTCTTAAAGCTTGTGTATAGTAGTAATATAATTTCCAGTGATATTTTCCATTTTATCAGTATTGAGAGATGCCTTTTGATCTTGAGAAATTTTTAGGTGCACCCAGGGAGCACCTAAATACACTACAGGAAGCTAAAAAGGACCAGCTTCGCCAAATAGCTGTAAGGGCTAGAATATCTGTAGGTCATGCTGTGGTGAAAGCTGAACTATTGGGAAAGATATTAGATTTCCTGATAAATAGTGGTAACATAACTGAAGAAGAGGCTCTTCCCTTAAGGCCTTTAACACTTGAACGAGGTGCTGCTCGTACTGTTACTGTAACTGAAGACCCAGAGATAGTGAAATTGAAACTCCAACTTGAACTGCAGCAGTTAACACTAGAAGCTGAACAAAAAAGGCTTGAAGCTGCAAATGCCGCAGTAGAAACTGAGCAAAGAAGACTTGAAATAGAACGTAAAGAAAAAGTTCTGTTGGAAAAGGAACTATCAGCCATAAGAATAGAAGAAAGGTTGGCAGAAAAACAGCTACCCGATGCTTTTGACCTTAGTAAAGCACGTAAACTCCTGCCTGTCTTCGATGAAAAAGATCCTGATGTTTTTTTCATTACTTTTGAAAACACTGCAACGTCTCTCAACTGGCCTAGAGACCAATATGTTCTCTTAATCAGAAACTCCTTCAAAGGAAAAGCTGCATATGTGGCAGCACAACTTGTCCAAGAAAGGGATTATGAAATCTTTAAAACTGCCATATTAGATGCTTATAGTGTTACAGCAGAAGGGTATAGACAAGTCTTCAGACAAACTTTGAAGAACCAAGCTCAAACCTATCTAGAGTTTTTCACATTGAAGTTGAAGCAGTTTAATAAATGGATAGATAAGGAACAAATAACTACTTTAGAACAATTAAAGAATTTAATAGTTTTAGAAGAATTCCTGAGGCGTATTCCAGCTAATGTGGCAATGTTTATTAGAGAAAAACAAGAAAAAGATGGCAAAAGGGCTGCCCTATTAGCTGATGATTACCATCTCATTCATAAACTTAAACCACATTCGTCCTCACCTTCATCTTCCCCACAGCTTTGTACTTTTTGTAAGAAAGAAGGTCATCATATTAAAGACTGTCCTAGTCCCAAATGCAAAGCTTCTCATGGTAAGGCTTCTCCTAATGCTTTTTCACAAGGACCCAAATCAGGGAATACTGCAAATAAAACGACTCTTCACTGTGCTCAACCTCTATCAGACTTTACAGCATTTACATATCCTGGTAAAGTAAATGATATTCCCGTGCAAATTTTGAGAGATACAGGGTCATCTCAAACTATCATTAGCTCAAAGTTAAAAGATTTAGCTAAACCAACAGATCAGTATGTAACTGTGTCAGATTTGACTTGTCAAAAGGTTTTACCTATTGTACAGATTTCTCTTGATTGTCCTTATTTTAAAGGTTCAACTAATGTCGCCTTGTTGGATTCTGACCTGCCTTGCAAGAACATAGACATGATACTTGGTAATGACTTGGCTCAATCTAACGGTACTCCTAGTCTTATCATTACGCAGCCTGAAGTAGTGATCGAAAAAGCTTGCAAAGAGCTTTCTCCGGTGGTAGAGCTTCCCTGCCAAGTAGTCACCAGGTCTACAACCTCAACTTCTAGCTACACTGAACACACAGGTAAGGTGGATCAAAGTACCTTAGGTGAAAAAGTCCTTGCTGATCTTGTTGATATTCCCTCAGATGAATTTGTAGAGTATCAAAGGTCTGATGATAGTTTGAAAGAATACTTTGATAAAGTAAAAGATGACGTTGATGAAAGTAAGTTACCATATTTTTATCTTGATAATAACATCCTTATGAGACGTTATAGACCTTTGAAGATTGCAGGACAAAATTCCTGGCATGATAGTTACCAGCTTGTAGTTCCTTCTAATCTTCGTGCAGCCTTATTGGATCTTGCTCATTCAGCAGAGTCTCATCTAGGCATTTCCAAAACCTATAAGCGTTTGCTGGACGATTACTACTGGCCTGGTATGAAAGCTGATGTAAAGCACCACATAGAATCTTGCCATCCCTGCCAGGTAACTGGTAAACCAAATCGGAAAATACCTCCAGCACCATTAGTTCCTATTACAGTACCTAATTCTCCTTTTGAAAAGGTAATTGTAGATTGTGTTGGTCCACTTCCCAAAACTAAGAAACAAAATGAGTACATTTTAACCTTGTTGTGTCCACCTACTAGATTTCCTTTAGCCGTACCTATAAAAAACATATCTGCTAGGACAATAATTGTTAATCTTCTTAAAATATTCACCATTTTTGGTTTTACAAAAGAGCTTCAGTGTGATCAGGGGACAAACTTCACTAGTGATTTGTTTAAGCAAACTTTAAAGCAGTTAAACATCTCTCATATTTTTGCTTCAGCTTATCACCCTCAGACTAATGGAGCCCTCGAACGAGTACACCAGACCATTAAAAACCTCCTGCGCAAGTACATTTGTGAAACTGGACGAGACTGGGATGAAGACCTGGATCTGCTTATGTATGTACTTAGGAGTACACCTAATGAATCGACTGGAATTTCTCCCTTCGAGATGATGTTTGGCCGCAGACCTAGGACAAACCTTAGTATGGTAAAAGAAAACATCCTAAGAGGTACTTACAAAGACCAGCAAGTAAGTATTCCGCAATACCTCCAAAGTCTTAAGGTTAAATTTGACCATGTTTATGAATTTGCCAATCTGAATTTAACTAACAGTCAGATTCGAATGAAAAACCATTACGATAAAAAGGCCAAAATTAGAACTTTTAAAGTAGGAGATGATGTACTTGTATATCGACCAGTTCCAGGAGCTCCATTGAGAGAAAAATTTATGGGTCCGTATAAAATCACTAAAAGGGTCTCTAAAACAACTTATGCAATTGAAACTCCAGATAAAAGGAAGCCTAGCCAGTTAGTGCACATTAATCTTATAAAACCATACCAATCTGCAAAGATTTCTCCACAGGCAGTTCACCTGATAAGTAGAGAGACTGA
>NC_090758.1:11344788-11347288 GCF_036898095.1 Palaemon carinicauda
AAATTTCAAGATTTTACTACGATTAAAAATCATAACTAAAAAACCTCTCTCCACATAATATTTAGATGATAAACAACAAGTTAATAAAGTGTATTAATTAGAAAATATTCATTCAATGGAAAATTTTAAATTCAAAATAAAATATTTCTAGATATCCCCAATATTTCTCTTTAACTTAAGTAAATTCTTCCATTTTCTTCAACTGTTCAATAACTTTTCTAATTTCGATTAAATTCTTTCTAAATGTCTTCAATATTTCCATTCAACTTCAGTCTATTCTTCTAATTTCCTCAAGTGCTCAATTACATTTATAATTCCATTAAAAATATTCCTAGATATTTATAATATCTGTATTCAACCTCACCCAATTCTTCAATTTTCTTCAACTGGCAAATAACACATCTATTTTCCTTTAAATCCTCTCTAAATATCTTCAATATTTCTATTCAACTACAAGTAAAGTATCCATTTTTTTTCCACTGTCTTGGGTTACCGTTCTCTTGCTTGAGGGTACACTCGGGCACACTATTCTATCTTATTTCTCCCCTTGTTTTTATAGTTTACATAGGAGATATTTATTTCAATGTTACTGTTCTTAAAATATTTGATTTTTCCTTGTTTCCTTACCTCACTGGGCTATTTTCCCTGTTTCGAACCCCCGGCTTATAGCATTCGGCTTTTCCAACTGGGGTTGTAGCTTAGCAAGTAATAATTATAATAATTCATTCTTTCTTTTATTTCAATCTATTAACTTATCAGTGTAACAAAAACTTCTTCTTCTTTTACTTTCCCAGAGAGAAATCTCTTCCCATCCAAACACCAAATGAGCTGAGTTGGGATCCATGTAAACAACAGACCTAAAATAATACCTAGATGGTCATCTTGTTTCTCTTGAGAAATGTCGGGATTAACTTAGAGGTCAGAGTTAATAGATGTCACCTTGTTTTGTTTGGCTGGGAACGGTGACAAGTGTGTCGTTGTTGTTGTTGCTATTGTTGTTTTTGTTATATTGGATTTCCTAAACTTGATTTGACGATAATAATCGTGTCAGATATTTGTAGTGTACAGTGTGACAGTAATGGAGTAGAAGAAATAATTGCATTACGTATCAGGGAAAAGCCTATATTGTATAGCCTACATATGTGTACATAAAGGAACATACGCTACATATATACACTTATACACATACATAATTATAAGCATATGTATAAACTTATATGTATAAACGTATATATATATATATATATATATATATATATATATATATATATATATATATATATATACATATATATATATATATATATATATATATATATATATATATATATATATATATATATATGTATGTATAAATATATACACACATATACATATATATATATATATATATATATATATATATATATATATATATATATATATATATATAAATTGCAAAGAGTTGTTGTTGATAGGCACCATAAGTGATTATAGGAATGTGATATCCGGTGTTCCACAGGGTAGTGTTCCTGTCCCATTGCTTTTCATAATATATACACATGACATGTGGTTTGGCCTAGAAAACAAGCTTGTTGCATATGCAGATGATGCTACTCTCTTAGTATCAATTCCATCTCCTGAATGTAGACCTGGGGTTAATAAATCCCTTCAGAGAGATCTACCTAAAATTAGTGCGTGGTACAAATTATGGGGTATGAAGTTGAATCCTAACAAAACTCAAAGTATGATTTTAAGCAGGTCAAAGACAGTGGGTCCTCAACATCCGAATCTCATCATTGATAATGTTCCTTTAAACTTTATTCCTACACTGAAAAGTAAAAGTAATTTATCAAGATTTAATAAACTTCATCATCATCTCCTACGCCTTTTTGACGCAAAGGGCCTCAATTAGATTTTGCCAATCGTCTCTATCTTGAATCAAAGATTTATTAAACAACTAAAGATGACATATTACACTATTTATAAAGATTTCCTCTCAGTTAATCAAGATTTCACTCCTATTTCTTAAAGATTTATTACAGGATTCGTCTCTCTCTCTCTCTCTCTCTCTCTCTCTCTCTCTCTCTCTCTCTCTCTCTCTCTCTCTCTCTACCTTTCCTTATTTGTCACTGTGAATTTCTCTAACAACTTTTCCTCTTGCTATGTTATAGAAAATGTATTTTCTTTGGCATTGTTATCAATATACTTTTAAAAATTTGCATTAAAAACAGTAAATACCAGGGAACATATATTCCAGGCTTTTTGCCGTTTTTAAAACAGGAATAAAAGGGTTAAATTCAGTTTATATTTCTTACCTCAAAAGTACGCCATACACTTAAAAAAAATTGTAATTCTGATAGAAAATTTCCGTGAAAATATACTGTTCTCATCCGTATTTCAGTAAAATATAGGCAACCGTAATTTTACCCTACTTTGTTGTTATGTTTCACGTGTTGGTGACCGTAATATCATTTCTTTACGTCAATATATCCGTTTTAAAACGATAAAAAGCCTGGAA
>NC_090758.1:11356217-11361217 GCF_036898095.1 Palaemon carinicauda
AAAAGAAAAAGTGCCACCTTTCCTCCCCCGTCTGATAAAATAGAATTATCCAATTTGACGAAAAGTGTAATTGATGCCATCTATTGGTGTCCAAGAGAAACATTTTCAACCGTATTCTGAGATCCTTGGTTTTGAAAAACCAAGAGATGGCGCTGTGGTTAATTTGTGGCTGGGGGGGGGGGGGTTAACTGATTTACATACCATAAACTATAGAATGATACTTTTACCAACTAGTAAATGGGCCATTTTATAATCAAAATAAACATTTGACTGATTAGCCTTTTATCGTATATCGCTTTTGATGTGTCCAGCTATGAGGTTCTTTGATTAATACTGTTACTAGGCTCTATTCGTTGACTGACCCTAATATAGCTGTTTGGCGAGTGAAGCAAATAGATCAGTTATGAAATTATATATAAGAATTTATATTAGGGGCCTCTCTCTCTCTCTCTCTCTCTCTCTCTCTCTCTCTCTCTCGGAAAGTCTAATAGGAACATAGAATTGTGTTCAATAACATTTTGTTTCAAAACTTGAGTTTGAGTCAACATTTGTTTTCCCTTTGTGTTTTCAGTTCAACTGGATTCCGTTGCCAGAGAATTGTCATTTTAAAATACATTCATGAATTATATTGATTTATTAATATGTTTATTTGAAGTTTATTTTCATTTATTTATTTGTTATAACAACAATGATAACAACCATAACTATAATTTAAACAAGCGAAAAAATACAAAATTTTCACCCAAAAAATATAATAATGATTTAGCAAGAACTGCTTATAATCTCTCTCTCTCTCTCTCTCCTCTCTCTCCTCTCTCTCTCTCATTGCCCTTATTAACACCTTCGTGTTCCCATCTCGAAAGACAAAACTGATCTGCAAAAAGGAACTCCTCTATCTTGAAGAGGAACTCTTCCATAAGGTCCATCATCTTCGAGAGGAAATCTCTTATAAGGTCCACTATATCTAAGAGGAACTCCTCTATATGGTCCACTATCTTCAAGAGGAACTCCTCTATAAGGTCCACTATCTTCAAAAGGAACTCTCTTATAAGGTCCACTATCTAAGAGGAACTCTTCTATAAGGTCCACTATCTTCAATAGGAACTTCTGTATAAGGTCCACTATCTTCAAGAGGAACTCCTCTATAAGGTCCACTATCTTCAAGAGGAACTCTCTTATAAGGTCCCACTATCTAAGAGGAACTCTTCTATAAGGTCCACTATCTTCAATAGGAACTTCTGTATAAGGTCCACTATCTTCAAGAGGAACTCCTCTATAAGGTCCACTATCTTCAAGAGGAACTCTCTTAAAAGGTCTACTATCTAAGAGGAACTCTTCTATAAATTCCACCATCTTCTTTTATCTGCCATTTGGAGAGTGTCGCATACATAAAAAAAAATCAAGAGACTTTAAAATCTTTATAAACTCATCTAGAGTCTTCATCTTCGCATCATCTCTCAAGTATAATAAAGCTGAATTTTAAAGCTTGAAAATGATTTCCTTTCTTTTCACGTCAACGGCAAGAAATTTATATTATGAAACTCTTTGCTAAATATCGTTCTGAAAAAATTGTGGTTCGCTTCTAACAAAAGGGGAAGTCGTCCACATCTCTCTCTCTCTCTCTCCTCTCTCTCTCTCTCTCTCTCTCTTTCTTCGCCATGGTTCCTGCTGAAATGCAGATTTCTGTTCAGATTTTGGTAATCTGGAATTTGGGTCGAAAGGTATGTATGAATTCCAGTTTTTTTCTGGAACTCCTGGAATTTTCGAATTCTGTGAATTGCATAGTATATTAACTCTCTCTCTCTCTCCCTCTCTCTCTCTCTCTCTCTCTCTCTCTATCTCTCTCTCTCTCTCTCTCTCTCTCTCTCTCTCTCTTCTGAAAATTCCAAACGAAACCATATAAAAAGTACGTTATTATTACTTAAAAAATGTGTGTGATTTTATATATATATATATATATATACACACACACACACATATATATATATATATGTGTGTGTGTATATATATATATATATATATGTGTGTGTGTATATGTATATATATATATACATATATATATATTTATATATATATATATATATATATATTCACAATACAACACCTGTAGTCATTTCTATTCCACTGCAGGACAGTAGTCCTAGTCATGTCCTTATTTATTTCTTGGGTTTGGCCATTTTCATCACCATGTTAGCCAATGAGGAATGGTGATGTTTGGAGATTTGCGTTTGATCGTTTAGAGCAACCAACCTAGTATGGGTGACCCTGACTAATACAGCTTGGCTGATCATGGCGATAAACAAACCATTCTCCAGGCTAGAAAGGGATCATCAAAGCTGTACTAGTCTGGACCACACATACTAGGTTGGTTTGCTCTGAGCGATCAAATGAAAATCTCCTACCATCACCGATCTGCACTGGCCAGCTTAGTAATGAAAACTGGCCAAACCCCAGACATGAATAAAGACATGTCTGAGGCCTTTGTCCTTCAATGCACTAGAAATGGCTGTATTTGCTGTTATTATTGTTGTTGTATATATATATATATATATATATATATAAATTTACATATATACATTTATATATATATATATATACATATACAAATTCATATATATATATATATATATATATATATGTATATATTATATACTGTATGTTTATATATATATATATATATATATATATATATTTATGGTTGCACACAGTATATGAAATCATCATCAGACTTAACTCGATCGACTTTCAATTCCTCTATTTTCCATTTCTCTCAATTCCTCTGTCCAAAGTAAATAAAAGTAAATTCTTCTTTTACGGGTCATTTAAGGTCAAAGTAAAAATAAGAGAGGTCATGTGGCCAGGTTGGCGTTGCATGAAAGGTCAAGTATATCTTGGATTGTCTATTTTGGAGCTAATGTCCTAATTAGGAAGGGGGGGGGGTTGGGTGTGAGAGCTAAATCAGATTTTTCGTCAATTACTCTATTATCAAAAAAGAAAAAATAATTTTGATTCGAATTATTTCTTGGTTAAAAAATCTAATATATTTTTAATCTATTGATGAAGGTATATTTATAGACATTTAGATGGTGATATAGATAGATAGATAGATAGATAGAAAATTGCAACTCAATTGAAATTATATAATAAGTTTTTATTTGATAAAGCTGACAAGTAAAATATCTCTCTCTCTCTCTCTCTCTCTCTCTCTCTCTCTCTCTCTCTTCAATCAATTATTTTTTATTTATTATTATTATTATTATTATTATTATTATTATTATTATTATCATAATTGTTTTTGTTGTTGTTTTTGTTGTTGTTGTTATTATCAATTGTCTTTCAGGAATTATAACCAGAATTATATTCATAACATAACAAACATTTCAAAATGTCTCATAAAATCCTTTTCCTTAGAAACAAAAAAAAATTTTCTGTGATTAACGATCAATTATTAAAATTGATCGTTCAGAGAACCTCATCTATTGTTCAGACGCTTCAAAAAGAAAAGAAAACGTAATTTTCTGAAGACATGATCGAAGACCTCCATCTAAGATTCAGAATTGATCGTTCGGTAAGCTTACATATCACTCTAACAAACATTGAATTCTTTAAGGATTTGAACCGAAGAATTTTGAAATGCATCGATGGAATTTGAAATATAAAGGCTTATTCTATCATTCAACATGGGAAAACTCATTTAATCACCAAAGAAAATATTATATTTTTTTCTTGAAAATACTTCATAAATCTCTCTTACACAAATATGAAAATAAATACAATGAATCAAAAATATATAGGATGAAAATGCCTGAATTAGAAGCACCATCAAAGATAAAATATATTTTATAGTATATTCTCGACTATAGGGTTGTGCCGGCCGATGTAGTAACTGACCGGTGATCGCCAGAACGTGATAGTTTCTTTGGTCGCTGCAACCTCACCATCCTTGTTAGCTAAGGATGGGGGGTTCGGGGGAGCCTATAGGTCTATCTGCTAAGTCATCAGCAGCCATTGCCTGGCCCTACTTGTTCCTGGCTTAGGTGGAGAGGGGGCTTGGGTGGAGAGGGGGCTTGGGCGCTCATCCTATGAATATATGGTCAGTCTCTAGGGCATTGTCCTGCTTGATAGGGCAATTTCCATGTCCCTTGCCTCTGCCATTCATGAGTAACCTTTAAACCTCTAAAAGTGGAGAAAATATAGTGATTTGTAAAATACATCAATGAATAATATTTATAAGTTTTGATTATCATTTCACCATCGTGCTCTCTCTCTCTCTCTCTCTCTCTCTCTCTCTCTCTCTCAACGATGGATAATAATACAACTAATGTTTCTAAACCTTGGACTACGCCATAGCCTCCTCCTTGACTGCGAGGCAAACCTTAAGATCTTCCTCATTCATCAGAATGCCCTTTCTCTCTGGGGTAATAAACGTCCTATTTCCCCCCCCCCCCCCATCCTCAGACCATCAAATCAGGTGGAAATCCTGCTGGAAACATTGGGAAAAACAGCCTCAAAAAAATATCCCTCGTTTTGTTCAATATGTTTTTCCCTCTGTAAGCTCAGAAAGACTTTTTTTTAATAGCAAAAACTGTGGTAGTTTTTATTTCCTATATTTAGAGTTTCTAACTTTAAGTTTCCTATCTTCTTGTGGCCCACTACCAACGTTTCAGGATCCCATGATCTGTTACTGGTTCAATTAACACAGTTCTTTTTCATTCTCCTTCATTTTTTTTTATCCTGTAATAATTCTTGTCTTTTATATACCTTCTATTACATCTTTTTAATTGCTTTCTTAATAGGAGGCCTGGGCGCTGATCATATAATATATGGTCAGTCTCTAGAGCATTGTCCTAATTGCTAGAGCAATGTCACTGTCCCTTGCCTTTGCCATTCATGAGCGACCTTTAAACCTTTAAACCTTTAAATAGTGTGCCTGAGTGTACCCTTAAGAAAAGACTTCTAGACAGTGGAAGACCATGGCACAGAGGCTATGGCACTACCCA
>NC_090758.1:11366217-11378717 GCF_036898095.1 Palaemon carinicauda
ACATGTTATTTGGCCTAGAAAACAAGCTTGTTGCATATGAAGATGATGCTACTCACTTTGCATCAATTCCATCTCCTGGATGTTGATCTGGGGTTGATGAATCCCTTCGTAGAGATCTAGCTAAAATTAGTGCATGGTGAAAATTATGGGGTATGAAGTTGAATCCTAACAAAACTCAAAGTGTGATTGTAAGTAGCTCAAGGATGGTGGCTATTCAACATCAGGATCTCAGCATTGATAATGTTTCTTCAACATTATTCCTACACTGACAATAAAACACTATAAACTAAAAGTAATTTATCATGATTTGTCAAATAATATCATCATCATCTCCTCCTACGTGTTATTGACACAAAGGGCCACGGTTAGATTTCGCCAGTCGTCTCTATGCTGAATCAAAGATTTGTCAAACAACTTATGATGACATATTATGCTACTTACAAAGATTCCCTCTCAGTTAATCAAGATCTCACTCCTATTTCTTAAAGATTTATTACAATATTCGTCAAGATTTAATACTACACTTATCAGGATTCAATTTACTATTTAAAACTGTCCTCCTTTGTGAGTGGATATACCTTAACGTGGTGAAAGGGTTTGTGTATCGCCATGATCAGCAAAGCTGTACCACTCAAGGCTATATATACTAGGTTGGTTTGATGTGAGTGAGCAGACTAAAGTCTTCCACCATCACTAATCCACAGTGGCCAGAATGGCCAAACTGGCCAAACCCCATATATGCATAAGGACAAATCTAAGGCCTTTGGCATGCAGGGGACTAGGAACCGCTATATTTGTTGCTGTTGTGTATATATATATATATATATATATATATGTGCGTGTGTGTGTGTCTGTGTGTGTGTGTGTTTGTGTGTGTGTGTGTGTGGGTGTGTAGAGAGAGGGAGAGAGAGAGAGAGAGAGAGAGAGTTCATTATACTTAGTGGTAATAACATTTTCTGGACCGTCCTAAATTGGTAAACATAGGAAATATATAAATAATAATAACAATATTATTATTATTATTACTATCATTATTATTATTATTATTCAGAGAATGGAAAGTTTAGTGCATAAAACAATGAATAAGAGAACAAAGAAAATAATAAAATATTAGATAAAAATAACAAAATTGTCATAATTCCTCATACTTATTCCCCCTCCGCCTCTTCCTTTTATTACCATATTTCCTCTTTCTCATCATCTTTATTAAAAGCCAAGAGACTATTTGCCATAATTATCTCGTAGTTGATACTTACTCTTACAAATATTGGATTTTCCTTTCTCTCTACTTCAGAGAGAGAGAGAGAGAGAGAGAGAGAGAGAGAGAGAGTCGAAGATCTTCCAGATAAGTTTGTGGCCCTTCAAAAGTTGTCTGTCTCTCTTGTTGACATTAGCAATCCTGAAAGCGTGAAGTTTGTCCTCCAAAGGATATTGTTTTATCTGTGTTAGGGATTCTCTCTCTCTCTCTCTCTCTCTCTCTCTCTCTCTCTCTCTCTCTCTCTTCCTGCAGCGGTTGAGGTTTTAAAGGGTTTGAAAACCATTAGTTTAGTCTTAAAGGTTTACACACCCTAGAAGATGAATCCTAGAAAGCTGGTTGGCTTGCGTAGAGACCTGGAACAGGAGAGAGAGAGAGAGAGAGAGAGAGAGAGAGAGAGAATATCATCCACGTGAAAAAATGTCTTCCATTCAACTTTAAAAATCTTCTGATTCCATCAACGATAACTGTTTGTAGGTGTGTTTGTAGGTGTGTCTGTCTGTCTGTAGGTCTGTCTATCTATGTGTCTGTATGTAAGTGTACCAATCGTGTTTCACACAATTGTACATAATTCATTTTGTATATATTATGCTTGTATCTTCGCTCTTCCCTCGCACTAAAACGAACATGAAAATTCATGTCTGGTTTTTCCTCTGTAATATTGTCTGTCTTGTGAACTTGATATGTCCTGTTGCCTTGAGGTTTTGTATATAAGGAGAGTGTTCTACAATAATATAACTCAGTCGATTGCTTCCTGCCTTTGAGTTCACAACCCTCTCTCGGCTCCGTCACATTGGTGACCCCGGAAGTCGACTCGCTCCCACTGCCTTCCACCCCCACCTCCCTCGCCCTCCATCGTTTAGTACTATGGCGGACTCTACTACAGCAGTTGGCGCTGCGGCGCCCCATTGAAACTTTCACCGTTCGCCAGTGGAGAAGCATTTGCTTGGTTTCAGCGCGCAGAGGTCCAGTTTCGCATCAACAGCGTGACTCGCTCAACCACCAAAGCAGATTATGTTCTCGCGGCGATACCCGAGGACACCTTCCCGGAAATATCCGACTGGCTTTGTGAACAAGGAGACACGCCAATAGCGTATGATGCCCTTAAAACATACCTTCTGCAGCAGTACTCGCCGTCGCCAGCCGCCCGTGTAGCAAAGCTTTTTCAGCTCTCGCAACAACCGTTGGGGGACCAAAGGGCTTCGCTTGCCCTAAGGGAAATGACCAGTATCGCTCGCCTTCAACCTGCCGCAGACGGCTCTCCTCATGAGGTGAACCTACTTCGTGCCCTTTGGATACGCCGTTTACCCGGACCTATACGCGCTGCCATACCCGATGTCGATAGTTCACCCATAAAGGACTTGATGACCAAAGCCGACGCCCTTATGGACAGCCACTTCAAGACCTCCATCAACGCCTCCACCCCTGACGAAGAGGATGCCTATTCAACGTCAACTGAAGCTGACATGAATGCCGTAGGACATACACGCCCACACCGTGACGTGCCGAAGCAGAGACAAAGCCGCCCACCACCCACCAATCGCTCACGTCCCAACAAACGACTTCTACAGCCACTTACTACCTCCCATCCACCACAGTTTTGCTACTACCACTTCAGATTCAGAGCAACTGCGAAGAAATGTGCCGAGGATTGTCAGTGGCCAAAAAACGTGTAAGTAGGCCATCGCTCGTGGCGGTGGCCTCCCATGTTTCTAATCTTTTCTTTTTACAGGATGCAGGAACGGGCGTGCGATTTTTGGTAGACACGAGTGCTTGTCGTCCTCTTTTGCCAAGGAAACTCTTCAAGACACGACATAGTCTGTCTACATCTGCCGACGTCCGCTTGGTAGCTGCCAACGGATCTGCGATACCCACCTACGGTTACGAGAACCTCACATTATCGTCCGGAAACGGTAAATTCAATTGGAAGTTTCTCGTTGCTGACGTCACATTACCAATCCTCGGTGCGGATTTCCTCTCTCATTTCCACCTTCTGGTCGATGTCGCCCACCGACGATTGGTCAACGCAAACTCGTACTTGTCGACACCTCTTCAACCCGCCCCCTCTAACCTCGCTCTGCACATTAGCGCACCCACGGATGCCTACGCCCACCTCCTCACGTCGTACCCGGAAGTTTTCCGTCCAGAACTTCGCCAAACGCCCACGGTTCCTGCCAAGCACGGTATTTATCACCATATCAAGACGACGGGACCCTCAGTCTTCGCAAAATTCAGACGTCTGGCACCGGAACAATTGGCAGCCGCCAAACAGGCGTTCGCCAAAATGGAGGAAATGGGCCTTTGCCAAAAGGCCTCCAGCCCATGGTCGTCACCCTTACACATCGTTCTGAAGAAAGACGGCTCCCTCCGTCCGTGCGGGGATTACAGGCGCCTGAACATGCAAACAAAACTGGATCACTACCCCCTACCAAACATTGCCGACGTGACCTCCTACCTGCACAAAGCAAAGGTTTTCTCTACGCTCGATCTCCTGAAGGGGTATTATCAGGTGCCTATGAACCCAGAAGACATCCCTAAGACTGCCATCACCACTCCGTTTGGTACATACACCTTCAATTACTCCTGTTTTGGCCTTCGTAATGCTGGGGCCACGTTTCAACGTCTCATGGATGGCATCTTAGGGGACCTCCATTTCTGTGTATGTTATGTGGACGACATACTTGTGTTCTCCTCCTCAAAAGAGGAACACCTCCGTCTCCTGCGCATCGTGCTCGACCGCCTGCAACAAAACGGCCTTGTAGTCCGGTACGACAAGTGTACCTTTGGCGCCAACGAAGTATCGTTCTTAGGGCACCGCATCACTCCTGAAGGTGTCCACCCCCTCCCTGAGAAGGTAGCAGCCGTTCAGAACTTCCCCGTGCCCTGGACCGTCAAAGCTCTGCAGGAATTCTTGGGCATGATCAACTATTATCACCGTTTTCTGCCAGCCATTGCCGCCACTCTTGCTCCCCTCTACGCCTCCCTCAAGGGCAAGCCGAAGGACCTGAAGTGGGGTTCCCTTCAAGAAGCAGCCTTCTGCAATGCAAAGAAGGCCCTATAAACTGCTGCGGCTCTCACTTTTCCTATCCCACACGCCCCTCTCCTTCTCTCCACCGATGCCAGCGACGTCGCTATTGGTGCAGTACTCGAGCAGGTGGTCAAAGGCTCGCCCCGCCCATTGGCCTTCTTCAGCAGAAAACTGTCCAAGGCAGAATCGGGTTATTCTACCTTCGATCGAGAATTGCTGGCGGTGCACTTGCCTGTCCGTCACTTTCGCCATTTCTTAGAAGGTACGCCCTTCGTCATTCGCAGAGACCACATGCCTCTGGTGCACGCCTTCACTTCGACAGTCTGACGCCTGGTCCGCCCGTCATCGCCCACATCTCTCCGCCGTGGCTGAATACAATTGCACCCTCCAATACGTCCCTGGGAAAATGAATCCCGTTGCCAATGCCCTGTCAAGAAACACGTTGGCTGCCGTTCAACTGGGATTGGATTACAACGCCATGGTTGAAGCCCAACGACAGGATCCAGAGTATCAAGCTTGTAGGACATCCTGCACATCCCTCCGTTGGGAAGACTTTCCCCTCGAAGACTCCAACACCACCCTCCTCTGTGACGTCAGTACTGGTAGACCGAGACCTTGATTCCTGCTCCCATGCTCTGACAGGTGTTTGATTTCATTCACGGCCTTTCACATCCCTCGTACCGTTCTACTGCACAGCTGCTGAAGGCAAAGTTCATTTGGCACGGCATTTCTAAGGATGCTAAGGATTGGGTCCGCGCCTGTACTTCTTGCCAAACTTCCAAAGTACATTGACACACGGATTCAGGAGTGGGCACCTTTCCTCAACCTCAGCGTCGTTTCGCACATATTCACGTCGACGTTGTAGTCCCCCTACCCACATCACAAGGACATCGTTACCTGTTTACCGTCATCGACCGCTCCACTCGTTGGCCTGAAGCCATTCCCATGGAAACTGCAACGTCCGCCTCATGTACATCTGCCTTACTCTCTGGATGGATTTCAAGATTCGGTATCCCTGAGCATATTACTTCTGACAGGGGAACCACTTTCACCTCTCAATTGTGGACGTCATTAGCAAATCTCCTGGGCATCACCCTACATCAGACAACGGCCTACAACCCCGCTACCAATGGAATGGTTGAACGTTTTCATCGCACCCTCAAAGCAGCTTTGATGTCCCGCTGCAAGGATTGCAACTGGTTTACTCAACTTCCCTGGGTCCTCCTGGGACTAAGGACCACTCCTAAAGACGCAATCGACGTCTCGGCAGCTGAAATGGTGTATGGCGACCCGTTGGTCATCCCTGCCGAATTTTTTCCTTCTACAACCTCCTCCGACGATCTCCAGCGCATACGTCACGTCGTGGGAAAATTTACTCCGTGCCGCCAGACTTACAACCCCCAGCGAAGCATCACATACCAACGGACTTGCACTCTGCAACGCACGTCTTCCTGCGCAACGACACCAGCAAGCCACCACTAACGCCCCCTTACACGGGCCCTTTCCTTGTGATCCGACGCAGTCCGAAAGCATTCCTCCTAAACATTCGGGGCAAAGAAGACTGGGTTTCCATTGATCGTCTAAAACCTGCTTATCTTCTGCCAGATGACCCGCCTACAGCTCGCCTCTCTAGATCAGGGCGCCCTATTTAACATGTACAGTATGTCATTCTTAGGGGGGGGGGGAGCCATGTACCAACCGTGTTTCACACAATTGTACATAATTCCTTTTGTATATATTATGCTTGTATCTTCGCTCTTCCCTCGCACTATAACGAACATGAAAATTCATGTCTGGTTTTCTGCTGTAATATTGTCTGTCTTGTGAACTTGTTATGTCCTGTTGCCTGGTTTCGTATATAAGGAGAGTGTTCTACAATAATATAACTCAGTCGATTGCTTCCTGCCTTTGAGTTCACAACCCTCTCTCGGCTCCGTCACATAGGTATGTAGGTGTATATGTCTGTATACCTGATGTAAACCTTATTGTTGGAAAAAAATTTGTTCTCCCCTTAGTCAGTTTTATAACAGACTCCATTTTCCAATTTTCATTTATTTTTTGATATACTATTCTCAGGTGTTACGAAATTCGACTTGGGATAAGGGCCAACTTGAGTAATGGCCGGGTTGACCCCCCCTCCTCGCAAACAAACAAAGAAACAAACAAATATGTAATAGTTACGTGAAATCTTTTCCAGGCAACTGAAGACTGGTGTAATATTTAGTGGGTCCAAGTGAGGCGTGAGGACCATGAAAGGGACGTGTGGTAGATGAACAACTTAGGAAACCATAGAAGGATAAAATTTATAAACCTTCAGTTATAAGAGGAGTCTTTAAGGACTCCTCGGTCCTCCACAGAAAGTAGAGGTGGGATTAAGTCCTATATCCTTCAGTTGTGTAACCTATTTTCTTGTGTTGTGTGACCTATTTCATTATGTTGTGTGACCTATTTCATTATATTGTGTGACCTATTTCATTACGTTATGTGACTTTTTTCCTTAAGTTGTGTATCCTATTTCATTACGTTGTATGACCTATTTCATTACATTATGTGACCTATTTCATCATGTTGCGTGACCTAAATCCATCCTTAATATGACCTATTTTTCATCTATTGCATTCTTTTATGTGACCTCCCTATTTCCATTGCATGACCTATTTCCTTCCGTTTAGTGAACCACTTCCTTACATTATATGATTTAATTATTTTAGTTGTTTAACCAGGTTCCTTCTGTCGTGTGAACTATTTCCCTTTGCTGTATGACCTATTACCTCACATCATCTGACATATCTCCTTTTATGAGTTAATTATGTCTTCAGGTCACATGACCCATTTTCTTTTCTTATTTATCCTATTTCATTATGTCTTCTGACCTATTTTAATTAGTCATATGACCTGTATTATCTATTACTATCTATTAAAATTTATCTTTTACATCTACGTATTTTCTCCTTTATATTCTTTATTCTTAATTCTTGATTTTTATATATTTTATGTAATTTTCTATTTTGCACAGTTCTTTCTTTTTATAATAAGCTCAGATCCCCACAGTATGTTGCAAGTTACAATCCTTGGAGTTAACACCAACCCCACTTTTTAAAACATTGTAGATATTTCTAATATTTTCAGCAGTGTTAATTTATGGCTTTTAAGATGAAAAGACGAAGCAAAGCTTAATAGAACAGAGATAAGACTGCTGAGATGGAAGAATGAAAAATAATGACATAAGAAGAATGGCAGGCGTAGTAAAGGTAACCGAGGTGATAAGCGCGTCACGACTGAGATGGTTTGGGCATGTGTTGAGAATGGATGGTGGGGAGGGAGTGAGGAGGGCTTGGGAGGATCCTGTTAGGTGGAGAAGATCCAGAGGGTAGCAGAGAATTAGATGGTGAGATAAGGTGAAGGATGACATGGAGAGAATAGGTTTGGTGAAAGAGGATATCTATGATAGAAGGTAATGGAGAGGGCGCATCAAGCAACCGACCCTTTACTGTAGGGTTAAATAACAATGGGAAAGAAGAAAAAAAAGATTAAAACAAAGGAAAACTCTCTCTCCATAAAGTTAACATTAAAGAAACCAATGTTTAAATAGATTAAAAGACAAAATTTCCAAACTTCCTTTGAGTCAAAAAACCAAAGTTTTCACCCATTTTTCTTGTCCTCTTTTTGAAGGAGAGTTAGAAAGTTTAATCATTTAATTAGTTTGGAGCTAAATTGTTAAGAAACCAACTTCCGGGAGAAAAGAAATTTTCAGGGAGTTTTATTTATCTTCTTTGATGGAGTTATGTAAATTCCAGACAATGAAGCTTGTTGCTATCCTAAATATAGTATCATTACTTTTAATATGGGGGATATATATATATATATATATATATATGTATAAATATGTATATATATATATATATATATATGCATATATACATTATATATATAAATATATATATATATATATGTATATATATATATATATATATATACATATATATATATCCTCCTACGCCTATTAAGGCAAAGAGAGAGAGAGAGAGAGAGAGAGAGAGAGAGAGAGAATGCAAAATACTAAAAAGAGGTTAAAAATACACTTTTTTCCTCCGGTCAGCTTCGGAATCCAAATAAAAACAGTTGTTTATTTTGTTCTATTTTTTCTCCGGATTTTATTCCAAACTTAAGTTATCCAATACTTTTCCTATTAACACAATATGGATTATTCCATCATTTTAATAATAGTAATAATAATAAGAAATTTAATAATTCTGATGATAATGATGATTTTAATAATCCTAATATTATAATTTCAATGTTCTTAGTAATGATTATGTTTTTAATAATAATAATAATAATAATAATATAATAATAATAATAATAATAATAATAATAATAATAATAATAATAATAATAATAATGTTATTGTTTTTATCATTAATAATAATAATAATAATAATAAACCGACTGTGACGATGATTCTATTGTTTACGATTGTTTAATGAAACAAGTAATTTCAAGAAGAAAACTGACCGTGAAATGTTTTGAGTTACCCTGGAAACACAGGCCTTCCGTGGGGGGAGAGAGAGAGAGAGAGAGAGAGAGAGAGAGAGAGAGAGAGACAACAAGCGTTTAACGCAAATTTGAGGTTGGTTCAATATTTCAAGGTTGATTTGGCCCTTTACATTTCACATTTAAGGTAAAGTGATGGTCTGAAGTTGGAAATCTTTTCAAAGTAGTAAAGAAATAAAGAAAATAAAAAGAAAGAAAATAGGAAAATAAAGAAATGAATTTCTTTTGCGTAAGTCACAAAGTCAAGGGAATTTCAAGGAGGTTTTTAATTACAGTAATGGAGAGAGAGAGAGAGAGAGAGAGAGAGAGAGAGAGAGAGAGAGTAGTCATACACTGGTGAGAGAGGGTACCCCGAGAGGTACTCTCAGAAACCCCAACTGCCGTGTTGTAGTTAGGAAAGGGGGAGTGTGTGAGAAGTGTGTGTTTGTGTGTATATCTATCTAAATATTTAGCCGTCATTTTGACGGGTAACGTACGCTAGTTTATGAAATATCATTAAAAGCAAACAGTTACACAAATACTTTTCCAGCGATCAGCAACTCCCCGGGAAAACATATCTTACGGCAGATGGAACAGCGCCTCTCCGGCAGAAATCCAATATGGTGGAAAATGTCTCCTGATATCAGAATAAAACTCCCTCAAATGGGGGAAACTGTCGATTGAAATCTCTCTTTAACGACAGAACTTAGAGGATTATTCGTAAAACCGTCTTGAAATGACAAGATAATAGCTCGTCTGTCTTGGGATAATGAGAACAGAGGTTTACAACGATTCAGTGCGCCAAAATAGATCTGTGTTTACAGCAGTTGAAGTCAAGGTCTTGTGTATAGGATGTTTGCTAACATATGGGATGCTTGCTAACATATGGATGTTTGCTAACATATGTGATGCTTGCTAACATATGGATGTTTGCTAACATATGGGGATGTTTGCTAACATATGGGATGCTTGCTAACATATGGGATGTTTGCTAACATATGTGATGTTTGCTAACATATGGGATGCTTGCTAACATATGGGTTGTTTGCTAACATATATGATGTTTGTTAACATATGGGATGTTTACTAACATATGTGATGTTTGCTAACATATGGGATGCCTTGCTAACATATGGGATGTTTGCTAACATATGTGATGTTTGCTAACATATGGGATGCTTGCTAACATATGAAATGATTGCTAACATATGGGATGTTTGCTAACATATGAGAAGTTTGCTAACATACGTCTTGCGGGAATAATTAGCAAAGACTTGGAATATTATGATGGTTTCAGATTGATATAATGTTGAAATTAGTCATGTTTGTGTTTGTGGTTGCGTAATCAGTGAAGAGAATGGCTAAATTCTAATAAGCTAGTATACGTAACCCGTCAAAAATGATGGCTATATATTTAGATAGATATGTACACACACACAGACAAACACAGATTCAACCCTTCCACAACCTTCTCCCTTCCCACAACCTTTTCCCTTCCCGAGAGATGAGGAGTTATATGTCTGGCAAAGCCATGGGGCGTGACCGAAAAGGAATGTATAATTGTATTTATATATATATATATATATATATATATATATATACTTATATATATACTTATATATAGAGTGAGAGTTTTAGCAAAACGAGATATAGCAAAACCCTTATGTTTTTAACTAATTTAACTTTCTAAGTAACATCTGTATCCTCTAAGTCACTTTAGAAGCACAAGTGTGCTTCGGATAAAGGATACTTTGATTCTTAAGTAGTTTTATAAGTGAATATTCTTAACGAGGACTTTTTCACTACTTATAAATAGAAGTAATTAACAAGCACAAATCTTTAGATCTTACTTAAAGGGGAATAAGTATATACATATTCTCTCTCTCTCTCTCTCTCTCTCTCTCTCTCTCTCTCTCCGTCTCTCTCTCCTCTTTGAAAGAAGGAAATTTCAATATCCTGAGTCTTATATACAAACGATTATACTGAAGTAATCTCTCTCTCTCTCTCTCTCTCTCTCTCCTCTCTCTCTCTTCTCTCTCTCTCTTGTTGACATACATGCCGTTTATATTATATCAAAAGGATCACATAGTCAATAAAAGATATTAATATATTTCAGTATTCTACTCTCATGTGAATATATATCCAGCACTTCCTGTCATCAGCTGTATTATATTACAGTCGAGAGAGAGAGAGAGAGAGAGAGAGAGAGAGAGAGAGAGAGCTCCGGTCACAATGAATTCACGTGGAAATAGTTGGCTGATTTTGGTTTTAATTAATCGTGGCCTCTCTCTCTCTCTCTCTCTCTCCTCTCTCTCTCTCTCTCTCTCTCCCGTTTGTAAAACAATACAGAACTTCTGCTGGATAATTATATTGCTCAAATTATAGATCATATTCAATAATAATAATAATAATAATAATAATAATAATAAAACAAGGAATCAAAGATCCTTTTAATTGAGCACCAAATTAATCCCCGATTCCCTTGTGGGTCTTCCCTTTAATCCATTAACTAAGATCAATCCATTATTGTGGTTTATAAACCATTAGGTAATGGATAATCCATTAACTAATGTTCAGAGGATGAATATTTGAAGATATGAGAAAGATATAGGATATCCTTGTCTTTCGTCTAAAGTAATTAAATAATATCTGATTGAGATGCTACCACTAGAGAGTTATGGTGTTCTTTGACTGGCCAGATAGTACTTCATTGGATCCTTCTCTCTGGTTACGGTTCACTTCCCCTATACCTACACATACACCGAATAGTCTGGCCTATTCTTTACAGATTCTCCTCTGTCCTCATACACCTGACAACACTGAGATTACCAAACAATTCTTCTCTCAAGGGGCTAACTACTGCAATGTAATTGTTTAGTGGCTACTCTCCTCTTGGTAAGGGTAAAAGAGACTCTTTACCTATGGTAAGCAGCTTTTTTAGGAGATGGACACGCTAAAATCAAAGCATTGTTCTCTAGTCTTGGGTAGTGCCATAGCCTCTGTACCATAGTCTTTCACTGTCTTGGGTTAGAGATCTCTTGCTTGAGGGTACACTCAGGCACGCTATTCTATCTTATTCTCTTCCTCTTATTATTTTGAAGTTGTTATAGTTTATACATGAAAGATTTATCTTAATGTTATTATTGTTCTTAAATTTCTCTCGTAGTTTATTTTCTTATTTCCTTTCCTCACTGGGCTATTTTCCCTGTTGGAGCCCTTGGGGTTTGTAGCATCCTGCTTTTTCAACTACGGTTGTAGCTCAGAGTTTTATAATAATAATAATAATAATAATAATAATAATAATAATAATGTATTTTAAGTTAATTATTTACAAATGAAATTAAGTGCTTAGAATATTGCAATCTTTGTAAGACTTCAGATAATTGTTGTTTTCATAAAAGAAAATATGTGATTGAAGTTTTTGCTTTGGAAATTATTCCTCTATCCCCAATGGAACGGAATGGAGAGAGAGAGAGAGAGAGAGAGAGAGAGAGAGAGAGAGAGAGAGAGAGAAGGTGATTAGTGGAGATGTTTTCATACAAGAAAGAAGTAGAAAATTTACCTTTTATTACCATATTATTATTATAATTATTATTATTATTATTATTATTATTATTATTACTATCAATACAAGCTAAGCTGCAACCCTAGTTGGAAAAGCATGAAACTATAAGCCCATGGGCT
>NC_090758.1:11394710-11409710 GCF_036898095.1 Palaemon carinicauda
TTATTCAATTTTTGACATTAGCTTGATATTTAAACCAATTACCCCACTCTCTCTCTCTCTCTCTCTCTCTCTCTCTCTCTCTCTCTCTCTCTCTCTCTCTGTTCTTTCATAGAATACTCCATTATTCTTTTTATAACATAAACATGATATGTGAAACAGTATCCTACCCAGGATATCTATATTCATATCCTATCCTGATCACAGAAGGATTCTATGGAAATCAGCAACTCGAGAGTCAACTGGTTCTCTCCAATCCCCACAAGAGTTCCTTCCTCAATAAGGAACTTCTTTCCTTCCTCTGTACTTCCGTAATTTGATTCTTATTTCTATTTGATTCGTTATTAAACGTTAAAGGTGTCTGGCTTCAGTTCCAGTTTTATCAGAATAGATGATCACCAGAACGTCAGCTTGGCAAGCACAACTCCCCACTGTGGTGCCCAACCACAGCAGTGGCCTCCACCAGTAAACAGCTTAAAACGATTACAGGCTTGGATCGATCTGCTGCCCTGCGAATGCTAGGCGAACACGATACCACTGTACTAGCCAGGAGGTGTTAGATTCTCCTCAGAATGCCAAGAATAAAAGAGAAACAATAAAGGGGAAGTAATGAATAAGATAAACTAAGTAAAGCAAAGTAAAATAAAACTTAAAACACAAAAACATTACAAAAATCGTAATACCAAGAAAGCAAACAAAATTACTTAATAAACTATATTATTATTATTATTATTATTATTATTATTATTATTACTTGCTAAGCTACAACCCTAGTTGGGAAAGCAGGATGCTATAAGCCCAGGGGCTCCAACAGTGAAAATAGCCTTGTGAGGAAAGGAAACAAGGAAAAATAATATATTTTAAGAAGACAACATTAGAATAAATATATACTATATAAGCTATAAGAACTTTAACAAAACAAGATGAAGAAAATAAGATAGAATATTGTGCCCGAGTGTACTCTCAAGCAAGAAAACTCCAACTACAAGACAGCGGAAGACCATGGTACAGAGGCTATGGCACTACCCAAGAATAGAGAACAATAGTTTTTCTCCGTAGCAGAAGAGACAATCCAATTGAGGATTGAGGGATTCTGCATCCCTCCAAAGTCAGGAGATGAGAAGAAGCCTTGTGTCAGCCAATTAGGTCAGTGACTGGAGCTGAGGACATTTTACCTTCATAAGGAATCATATCATTACGAGATTTACCTTCGGAGGGAAGAGATTTTATGCAATGTGAAAATACTATTTATTAGTTGATTTCAATTGGGTTTTCTTGTAAAGATTATGGAGTATTTTGTTGCTAATGAAAAGCTGAATTAATTGCCCACACAGACACCCAAACACGCACACAACAACAACAAATGCAGGACAAAGGCGTCAGACATGTCCTTATTCACGTCTGGAGTTTGTCCAGTTTTCAGCACCACGTTGGTCAACTGCAGACTGGTGATAATAGGAGATTTTGGTCTAATCGCTCATAGCAAGCCAACCTAGTATGGGTGGCCCTGACTAGTACAGCTTTATTAATCATGGTGATAAAAATTAAGAGTTTTTGGTAATATTCAGAGAAGAATTTAATTTGATTATTTCTAAAAAAAACTGCTCGAACTCTTCAAATCCCTTCTAGATATCATTAAAGGGAAAATCATTGACTTATTATAAACAGTTAATAGAAAATTATCATTATCATCATCATCATCATTATTATTATTACTATTATTATTATTATTATCATCATTATTACTATTATTATTACTTGCTAAGCTACCTAGTTGTAAAAGCAGAATGCTATAAGCACAGGGTCTCAAAAGGGGAAAGTAGCCCAGTGAGGAAAGAAAACAAGGAAAAATAAAATAACAGTAACATTAAAATAGATATTACTTTTATAAACTATAAAAACTTTAACGAGACAAGAGGATGAGAAATATGACAAATTAGTGTACTTGAGTTTGCATAGAAAGATTTATATTTTTTCCATGTTTTATATATATATATCTTTTAAATTTTTTTTGAAATTCTATTTTTGGAGGAGATAATTCATATAAAAGTTACTAGGGGACATTAAACTCCAATTTAATTTTCAGTGACGAATTGTAATTATGTTTTCATAATATCAAACTCGATAAAGCTACGATATAATTTCTCGTTTAATATTGCTTTAAATGAAGTAATTTTGACGGACGATTACAACTGCAGTAATTAACATTATGAATATTTGAGCTTTGTACTTGATAATAGTAATTGACAGTTTACATCACATTTTATGAAATTCTTCATAAATGATATATTGCATGTACATTATAATATGTGAAATCTCTCTCTCTGTCTCTCTCTCTCTCTGTCTCTCTGTCTCTCTGTCTCTCTCTCTCTCTCTCTCTCTCTCTCTCTCTCTCTCTCTCTCTCTCTCTCTCTCTCTCTCTCTCTCTTTTCAAATGTTTTTCATCCAGTGTATAGAAGGAAAAATATTTTCCTCCTCACAGTGAAAACTGTTTTCAAAGTTAAGAATTATCTTTCATATGAGAGAGAGAGAGAGAGAGAGAGAGAGAGAGAGAGAGAGAGAGAGAGAGAGAGAGAGAGATGAGTTCTTAATACAATCAAATCTCGTTTTATGTATGCAAGAGAAAGTAAAACTTTTGGTGACATTAGAAACTGTTGTGCTAAATCCTCCCACAAAAACAGCTGTCCAATTCCTTCTCTCTTCATAAAGGTTCTTCCAAATGTTTCCTTTGTAATTTTCCTATGATAATTCTTTTATAAACTTTATTCTGAGTGAAATATTGTCTTTTTCAGTATTATTTTCGTAAAGAGTTTTTGATTGGGACTAGTGATTAGAGTATCCTATATATATATATATATATATATATATATATATATATATATATATATATATATATACAATGAAGAGCAAGACTCTGGCTATTCATACGAGTATATATATCATCATCATCAACAGCCGTTACTATTCACTGCAGGACAAAAGCCTCAGACATGTCCTTCCACTCACGTGTGTTTATGGTCTCTCTGTGCCCGTCCAGACCGCAAACTATCTTGGAACTTTAATTCATCGTCTCCTCTTCCTTCCCCTGCTTGTTTTACAATCTCTATGTCCATCTATTATCTGTCATTCTTATCAGTATATATATATATATATATATATATATATATATATATATATCTATCTATCTATCTATCTTTCTATATATATATATATATATATATATGTGTGTGTATATATATATATATATATATATATATATATATATATATAAAACAAAGGATATTTGATATCTATAATTGGGCTCATGAATAGCTGACAACGTATTTGCTGAGGACATGATTATATTTTGGTTAAATTTGGGATCTTTAATTCTATGGCTGAGTTCCAACTCTTTGCTTTTAGATTACTTCAAATATAATTACCCTAATTGAGAGCCTAAAAATCAAAAGAAAAAAGGTATTATTGGAATTATGAGTTTTTGATGCATTAATGAAAACTCCCATGAAATTTTTTTTAATAATCACACACTTCTCCAAATTCGAATAGAATCCGATTGTTTCTACTTCTTGTCAAAAGATGGCAGCACATGTCCTTTGTTCCATTCATATGAATGTTTCTATCCAATTGGAAAAGGGTGATAGATTGATAATTATGTAGAAATATGTGTGGCAGATATGAATTATATTCAGTTCCAATTAGGTAGGCTATTTTGGGCTCTTCTTAAACCAATAATGACGTCATGGAAGGTTCCAGAACGCAAGGATTAAAGAGTTCTATACATTGTTTACTTTCGTGCCCAATAGATGGCGTTAACAGTAGAGTACCAAATTGGCAATTACCCCCCTAATCCACTTATTATAATTTGCATTACTTTATATCTGTTTCTCTTTGGGCACAAAAATGCTGTACAACATATGCACTATGACTTGGTGTTCCTTGTTGTCTGACCACAACTTAATTATAAGGAAATTACACATTTCATAATAAATATCACAGACATATTTCCTCAGCAAATAATCGTTAGTTCATTTACATATGGGGTTCAGGGGAGTGTAGCCAGAAATGCCACATGTACTGAAATCGGTAAGACAATCATGCAATTTTTGTTATTTGATGTAATTTTCAATTAACCTTTGGTCAAACCTAATGATAATTAATATGTTTCATGGTATGACATGTATTATTTTTAAGAACTACTTAGGATAACAAGATTATTACGTTAAAAAAGGCATAATCAACCACAGCCCCCGCTAGCTCCCTCCTTTACATCGCAACGAGTTTCACTTTACCGCCAATAGATGGCGTCAGAGGCACCTTGGTCCAACTAATATAGTCAATTATTTGAAGGCCACGTGGGTCAAAAAAGTGTGGTAGGAAGGTAGAGGCTAAATAATTGGTAGTTGGTATATTGTCCAGTTATCGTTTCCTTATTATAAATGGATATTTTAATCGGAAAATGGTGTGAATTTTTAATATTCTATTGAAAGCAACCCGAGTTTACTTATAAAAGTGTTTAGTATTTCCTTCCTCCATCAGAGCGCATGGAAAATGAGTCATGTCCCTGTACAAGTGACCAAGGTGACAATCATCAACATAGTTAGGGTTGGTGGGACGAGTTTTGGACAGCGCTGCCAAATCGAATAATGAAAAAGAAAGTTGTCATATTTCTGTCTTCGCCAACGACTGACTGACTGTGCTACGTCACCTACCTGCGAATTTGTGTTTGTTAATAAGGGCGTTCCAGAATGTAAATCAGTTATAAAATAAACCTTTTTATCATTTCTTCAGTAAATGTATGCATGTATGCATGTAAGTAAAGCTGTTTGGTAGAGAGAGAGAGAGAGAGAGAGAGAGAGAGAGAGCAGGCAGTTATGCAGAAAAGACTAATATCATGTTCATTTGATTATTTATTATTTATCACAAATGAATAAAAACAATATTCCAGAAGGTTTATTCCAGCTATGACTAAAATTGTAGAATGATCTTCACAATCAGACATTTGAATCGGTGGAACTCCAAAAGTTCAAACTTGTAGCGAATGTTTCTCTTTATAGTTTATATATGACACATCTATTCTAATGTTGCTGTTGTTCCTAAAATATTCTATTTTGATTTCTTATTACTTTCCCTAATGTCCTTTCCTCACTGGGCTATTTTTTATCCCGTTGGAGCGTTTAGGCTTATAACATATTGATTTTCCAACTTTGGTTGTAGCTTAGCTCATAATAATAATAATAATAATAATAATAATAATAGGTTGCATCAGTAATGTTATGTTGATATAGTATAAATTGTATTTGCAAATAATTGGACGATATTCAAAATTTTAGAATCATTTCAATAGACGAGGATATCTATTTTTACTATTTTACGAATTTTGGTAATGATTTTGCTATAAACCAAAAATATTATTTGTTCCGTAACCGAAATACAAACCACGCTATTTACAAAGGGTTATTACTTTTAGCGTAGCTGAAATGGCGAGCCATTAGAATTTAACGAGGGTGTATTACCCCCGCGCTAGTTAGCGGGGGGGTAGGGGAGTGGTAGCTAGCTACCCCTCCTCCCCCTCACACACAGGTGAATACTCACTTTCACTTTTGGCTCGGACTGTGACAGACGTCTCTGTCTTGGTCCTCGCTTGGCAGCCATTGTCTGTTTTGTCTTTACTTAATCGCTTACTTTTCTTTTACTCAATATATATGTAAACATGTTTTCATGTTTGTATATATATTTGAGTATAGAAATAAGTAAGTTTCCTTTTCAGATGTGTGTGTGTAGTGTACGATATCTACGTGGAGGCCTCGGCAGTTAGGCCACCACGGCCTAATTTTATGGGTTGCGATCGAGTTTGACTTCGGTCTTTCTCTCTCTCTCTCTCTTGAGGTCGTTCACCCTTTTACTATGTTTTACTACGCCCTTGTAGCTTCCTTCCCGTGTGGGTGGGGTTGCTACCCCGTACATTTTGTCTCAATTAGTTTATGAATCTAATTGTAGTTGTTAATTTTTCAGCTTGTAGAACGATTCCTTTCGGGGTTTTCGTTTTTTCTTTAGTGTTCATTCATTTTTAAATTACATAATTACATAGTTACATAATTATAATTGTTATAATTCTGTTTTGGTTACAGCTCTCCTTCCGCGAGTGTAAGTGGTTGTGAGGGCACGTGCCTGTTGTGTAATTCTTGTTCCTTTTCCTCGGGATTCCTCTTCGGAGCCTTCCCGGGGGAATGAATGTGTACTAATATTATTTGTTTTATTTTTTTACAGTTACCGATCTAGTTCGTTTCTGTAATATAGCAACGGTGTGAGCTGTCTGGTTGAGTCCTGGGGATTCGGCTGTTGCTGCCTCCCCCCTTGTATTGTCGTCAGGGGCGTGTCTCCTTCTACTGGTAGTACTCCCGTGTCGACGGACAGCTCTCCAGTTCATTTTAGAACAGTCAGGAGGCTTGCCTCCTTGGGCGGATAACTTTCCTTCCGAGGGAAGTTTTTTTCCTGTCCAGGCTTGAGCTTTTCCTCTTTTGGGGGGTTCTTCTCTTGCCTTTTTTTCGTGCGACTATGCTCTTGGTGCTGAGCGGTCGCACCTGCAGTTTCGCTCAAGGGGCTGGGCAACTGCAGGAGCTCCTCTTCGGAGGATTGCCCCTTTTAGGTCACTGGCTGACCAGTCTCTTCCACGAAGTGTTTCTCTTTCGTTCGCGAGAGAGTACACTCATAGAGACTCCTCTTCGGAGGTTTCTTCTGTTGCTGTTGCTGTTGGCCTCCCTCGCCGTAAGGCCCTCCGTCCGCCTCGTCGTAAGGGCCTCTCATCTCCCTATAAGGGTGCTTGAGGCGCCTTTTTGAATCTCCGTTTGCAGCCTAACACTTCTTTTTCTCGATCTTCCGTCTTGGTGCAGATGGACAGCAGTCTAATCTCGTCTTCCGACGGGCAACGGTCTTCCCGACGGACAACGGTCTTCCCGACTGACAGCGGTCTTCCGACGGACATCAGTCTCCCGGCGGACAACGATCCCTTCGGGGCAAAGGGTTGCCCCCACGGGGGTTCTTCCCTTGCGTGTCAGGGTTTCCCTGCGCGCCCTTCTGCTCATCAGCGCTCTCCTGTTCGTCAGCGCTTTCAAGATGATCTTCCCTGCGGTTCCTGTTACGTGCCCTGTGCGCCCACGTTCGCCCTCGCGATCTAGAACTTCGGTTCAGGTCGGGGTCAAGGACTCTTCTTCTTTGCGCAGGCTTCCACGCGTAGCCTTCTGCTCGTCAGCGATCATCAGCTCGTCAGCGATCATCAGCTCGCCAGCGATCGTCAGCTCGCCAGCGATCGTCAGCTCGTCAGCGATCATCAGCTCGCCAGCGATCTCCGGATCGCCCACGTGTGTTACAGCTGGCACGCCAACGTTCTCCAACACTTCTGAAGGAACATGGTTCGCCAGCTACTAGCTCAACTGCGGATGCTGATCGCCATCGCGCGACCCTCAACTGCAGATGCTGATCGCCATCGCGCGACCCTCAACTGCGGATGCTGATCGCCATCGCGCGACCCTCAACTGCGGATGCTGATCGCCATCGCGCGACCCTCAACTGCGGATGCTGATCGCCATCGCGCGACCCTCAACTGCGGATGCTGATCGCCATCGCGCGACCCTCAACTGCGGATGCTGATCGCCATCGCGCGACCCTCAACTGCGGATGCTGATCGCCATCGCGCAACCCTCAACTGCGGATGCTGATCGCACGACCCTGCATGATCGCCCGCTTACGCATGCTGCTCCTCATCGCACAACCCTGAACGATCGCCCTCATGCGGATGCTGATCACCATCGCACCCTTTCACGCGATCATTCACCTGCGCATGCTGCTCGCCATCGCACAA
This sequence comes from Palaemon carinicauda, assembly GCF_036898095.1. Lineage (NCBI taxonomy): Eukaryota > Metazoa > Arthropoda > Malacostraca > Decapoda > Palaemonidae > Palaemon > Palaemon carinicauda. The sequence goes on from NC_090758.1 coordinate 11,402,566, forward strand.
CCCTGAACGATTGCCCGCTTACGCATGCTGCTCCTCATCGCACAACCCTGAACGATCGCCCTCTTGCGGATGCTGATCACCATCGCACCCTTTCACGCGATCATTCACCTGCGCATGCTGCTCGCCATCGCACAACCCTGCACGATTGCCCGCTTACGCATGCTGCTCCTCATCGCACAACCCTGAACGCTCGCTCTCTTGCGGATGCTGATCACCATCGCACCCTATCACGCGATCATTCACCTACACATGCTGCTCGCCATCGCTTACCGCCAGCGATCTTCTTCACCTACGCGGCAGCACGATCCCTCGCCGTCACGCCATCGCTTGCGTTCGTCGCCTCGAACACGTGTTCATTTACCTGCCCACCCTCACGCCCATTCGCCTGCGTGCCCGCGCGATCGCTCGCCTGCGCGCCCGCGCGATCGCTCGCCTACGCGCCCGCGCGATCGCTCGCCTGCGCGCTCGCGCGATCGCTCGCCTGCGCTCCCGCGCGATCGCTCGCCTGCGCTCCCGCGCGATCGCTCGCCTGCGCGCCCGCGCGACCACTCGCCTGTGCGCCCCGCGCGACCATTCGCCTTTGCGCGACCGTTCGCCCTCGCGCGACCATAGTTCGCGGCGAATTCCACAGCCGGTGGTAGCAGCAGGGACGCGTGCTCCTAGGCGGCACTCGGGATCACCTCCATCCAAGCACAGGTTGGTAGTGCAGGACGAAGACAGGTCAGTACAGCATTCTTCCCACCTTCTTTTCAGGCAGGAACCGTCGTGTCCTCTCCAAAGGATCGCCCGATCCCTTTCACCTTAGCGAGGATTTCGGACTCTGTGTCCTTGGAGCAGCAGACATGGTTTGATCCGCTGGCACGGGCGTTAATGAGGGCTATGAAACCAGCACTCACCGGCCAGGGTAACAAACCAGCGGCTGTCTCTCCTACGCTGAAGAGAAAGAGAGGAGTGGACTTCGTGGTGACTTCCCCCAGGGCGAAGTTGGTTCCCAAGAGGTCGGTCTCGAGGGTCCCCTCTCCTGCACGAGTACTCTCTCCTTCTCCCGCCCTGGAAGGATTTTTGGCGGGGGGGCTTTCCGTTCAAGATTTCTCCATCGGACAAGGGGTGACTGCTTACCTCTTCCTCTGGGAGCTTACCAGGTTCTTTCCCTCCTCGGTTACGGCCCGAGGTTTGGTTCAAGGAAGCTACAGGAAGATCAAGGGTACTTTCCTCCTCTCGAGCTCAGGCACCTTGGCCTTTCGTCGTTAAGTATCTACTTGCGGACAAGCTCGATGTTGTACCATCTGGACGCGCTGACTGAAGGCTTCCTTCGGGTGTCTCATCTGTGGAGGTCAACGACCTCAGACACCCTTCCATCCTTGAGAAGAGTTTTGTCTTTGCCCAAGGACAGAGACTTAGACATCTGCTGTGCGGAGTAAATCGACTTCCGGTTTCACTCCTCCAAGGCGCTTTCTTCCAGACTCTGCAGGGCTCCAGCTCCCTTTTCTTTCAACCACGTCGGCCTAAGTTATCGGCTACGACAACTGGGACAAGGTGTCCAATTGCAGTTTCCACCTGTCAGGAACAGATGGCACGGGAGACTCCCCCGGGGGGGCATAGTCCTAAAAGGAGTTCACGAACTCTAGGATTGCAGGTTTTTTCGCTGGGAGGATGCTTAAGGTTACTCATCCGAATGACAGCTTCCCGATGCCCATTCCCGCACAATCTCTGTGAGTAGCCAAGGATATCGCGCCTGCCGTCTGTCAGCGAATTCAGTGTCTCTGAACCTCTATGCCATAGCATCAGCAGAGTTGCCTGGTTGGGCAGAATGATCCATACCTTAGGCGAAGGTCTTCCTTAGGATCATCGACGGCTTCACCCCTGGCCCCCTCAGTCGATCCTTTCTTGTAAGGAAGGATCTGAGAGGGGATGTCCATAGTCGACCTCTCAGCCCTGATCAAGTTTGTCGAACAAACTTCGGCCAGCGTAGACCAGCAGAATCGATCAGACTGGTAACGAGGCGACAGGACTCCTTTAACCCTGGATCGGAAGGACGGGTACTTTCAGTTTCCATTCCATCCATCTTCCAGGGTGCTCGTCGAATTCAGCCTAAACTGCAAGTATTCCTGCTTATGATGCAGTGTGGCTATCCCGCCGTGGCATAGCAGGTTTGTTTCCCCAGAGAACTCTCCCTGCCTTCCTCTTGGCCGCTCAGGTGCAGACTTCCGCCTCCTCTGCTGTTTGGAGGGCTGGTCAACTCCGGTAGGCTCGGGTTTCGACCTTCTTCAGCGCCGGGAAAAGCTTCCGAATGCTGACCATGAGTGTGGGCTCATGGTATTTTGCTTGGAGCCTTCTCTTCCTCTGCCTCAACATCTGGAGTATCTGGCCATGATATTGAGTCAACCGCCTTACCACGTTGGAAACCCCGCTTCTCGTCCGTCCAGCGAGGTTAAGCAACGTCGGTACTTGGATGGGTGACCACCTGGGGACGCCAGATTCTGTTACCACATCCTCCGAGCCTTCCTTTCGGTTGACTGTGGCAAGACTGAGGAGAGTCGCAGTACCTGTTCTCAGTCAAGCAGAGTTTTCAGCCCTACCTTGGAACGTTTCCTAGTTCTTCTTTCCTCATTGACCCGTTTATAGTCCGAACGGTCGCCTCAGGATAAGTTCCATGTGGGGCGATCCAAGTTCCGGTGGCTTCAGGCAATGTTTAACCGGACTCCCTGGCCCTATGGGACCAGCGGAACTATTAAACCTGCAATGGGTGTTGACCTATGGAGCCTCTTGATGGTAGTGGATATTCTCGTCCTTTCCCCACATTCTTGATGCGGTTCTCGGACTCGTCAAAGGAAAGGGGGGGGGGGGGCATGTTCCGGTCCAGGCCTATGGTCAAGACCTGAAGGATACCTCTCCATCATTCAGGCAGGCTTAAGGGCCTTAGTCTGGCTCCTCTTCAGATCCTACCGCTCCTGCCAAGTCGCCCCGTTGCGTGTCGACTTCATGCTAACCAGCAGGGGACGCATTTTCACACCTTCACATCTTGCAGTAGAGATACCGGGATGATTGAGATTCTCTCAATTCCACCATCGGCTCTCTCATTCCAGGCAGGGGAATGTTTCTCTCAGACTATCCGAGCAGAGCCTCATAGAGAGAGTGTACCTAGGTGTCTTTGACCTTGGGTAACCAGCAAGTGCTGGTCTGGGGGACCTGATCGCGACAGCTTGGAACCTCAAGCTTCCGCTAGTTTTCCCCCCAGTCTCAGACCCCGAGACTCTGGCAAGATGCATTCCGGTGATGGTGGGACAACTTCGACGCCTGCGTCTTCCCTCCTTTTTGTCTGCGAACAATGGGTCTCAACAAAACCAGGTTGTCTGTCAACCTTTCAATGGGAGAGCTCCACTGGGACTATGCGCAGAACGGTTTCTGGACCCTCTGCTTCCCCTGACGGAACTCCCGGAGAGCTTCTCCCACGGCGCAGACTACTCAAGCAACCACACTGCGACATCTCTCCCGAACCGGGGCGTTGCTTCGGCTTCATGCCTGGAGACACTACGCTTCCTCCTCTAGAAGAGACAACCCGCTACAGTCGCGGTACGGAGGTCGCGTCATCTGCGATAGTCATCCACGGGGGTCTCCCAGGCAAAGTGAAGAGTCTAAGGTGGTTGGTGCCGTGGGAGATATACCTCTTCCCGTGAGGCCTCTTCTCCAGCAATAACGGTCTTATTGCCTTTCGGCGGGAGGAAACTCCCGCTCTTGGCAATGAAGCCTGTCGCTCAGCCTTTCCCTGACCTTCAGGCTTAAAGGAATAACTTTTTCCTGCCCGCTGGATCTATCCTCGCTCATGCGAAGCTACGATCGTCCCTGCCCTAGTCGGAGGAAGACCTCCAACTTGGAGCATGGCTCGGACTTTTAGTCCTTTAAGAGATCTTCTCAAGACCCTTTTACGACAGGCCTCGGATTGTATTCCGCCTTGGGTCTTCTGCTCACTCTGGCCACGGCCAGTGTGTAAGCAATCTTCTTGGTCTCTTACTACTCCCCCCCTTTCTAAGGAAGAGGGGAAGGCAACATTCAGGCTCGCTCCTGAGTTGTTGGCTAGACTCAGAATCTGAGGGTCCCGACCCTTCGGTCCGATTCATTCAAGATTTCGAGTCTCCATTCTGTGTCTGATGTCCCAAGACCTTCTCTTTCTTGCCAGTACAGGAATCGAGAGGTTAGCGCTGGGAACAGCTGCAGTTTGGCCTCAGTTGCAGCCGATTTGGGAACACAAGGAGGACATGGGGGGAGAGTCACCAGTATACCTCTTCAGCCCGGACTCAAGGACATTCATCTCGACCTGTCTTCAGACCCTCCCCCGTCACGTCGCCCTACAGCACGATGTTGGATACATCGCAACGTCCCTCGCCTTCGAGTAATACTACTCTGTGACGCAGGTGCTACAAGCTGGAGTCTGGAAGCGTCTGATGACCTTCGCAGCCCGCTTCCTGCAGGGCGTGACCCACAGGAGTCTCGATACGTTTTCTATCGCTCTGCGGTGGCTACACAACAGCTGGTCTAACCTCAGGCTCCTTTTTGGACAGGTAGCAGAAGGTTGAGGGCATTGTTATCAGGTTTTAGTCTGCATGAACGAAAGAAGTATGTCTGGCCCTTACTTCTTTCTTCATCATCCCCTCTACGGGGAAGCAGCATCCTGGTCTCTGCATAGCTGACCTCGAACCTCTGCAGGTAAACCATGCTTCCTTGTGTTCCGAGTATTGAGTCAATACTGTCGCGTCCCCCATACCCTGACGAGGTGGTATTGGGAACGTCCTAACCCAGAGTTCCTTCTGGAACTCCAGGTCAACTGCCTAAGACGGGTCACACTTCTTCCTTCACACACAAGCTTACGTAGGCCACATGGTTCCTTGCGGTGCAAGGAACTTGTGAGGTGCAGGGACTCCTTTTCTCGAGTGCGACTCACTCGGATTCTGAGTCCCCGGGTAAAGCCAAAGCCAGTATGGCTGGGGACTTTCCACCCTTCCTAAGGGATAAGTCACCCTTTGTAAATAGCGTGGTTTGTATTTCGGTTACGGAACAAATGACAAATTCGAAGATAATTTGTATTTTTCCTAACCATACAAACCTTAGCTATTTACACATATTTGCCCGCCAGCCCTGTCCCCCAAGACAAGTCCTACCTCTAAGTGAAAGTGAGTATTCACCTGTGTGTGAGGGGGAGGAGGGGTAGCTAGCTACCACTCCCCTACCCCCCGCTAACTAGCGCGGGGGTAATACACCCTCGTTAAATTCTAATGGCTCGCCATTTCAGCTACGCTAAAAGTAATAACCCTTTGTAAATAGCTAAGGTTTGTATGGTTAGGAAAAATACAAATTATCTTCGAATTTGTAATTTTACACACATCATTTACAAACATGACTGAATGGATGAAATTTCTAGGCAGTATTTGAGGTTTACTTCTTAGATTATTCAACTCTCTCTCTCTCTCTCTCTCTCTCTCTCTCTCTCTCTCTCTCTCTCTCTCTCTCTCTCTCTCTCTCTCTCCCCCCGTGCCATTGGGGATAGAGGAATAATTTGCAAATCAAGAACTTCAATCACATTTTTTTTTTTAATCAAAACAACAATTATTTGAAGTTTTACAAAGATTAAAAATTTTTCAACCACTCAATTTAATTTGAAAATAAATCATTTAAACTCTATATTATTATTATTATTATTATTATTATTATTACTTTCTGAACTACAACCCTAGTTGGAAATGCAGGATGCTATAAAACTAAGGGCTTCAACAGGGAAAGTAGCCTAGTGAGGAAAGGAAATAAGGAAATAAACTGCGAGAGAACTTTAAGAACAATAATGACATTAAAATAAATCTTTCATATATAAACTATAAAAACTTCAAAATAACAAGAGGAAGAGAATAAGATAGAATAGTGTGCCCGAGTGTACCCTCAAGCCAGAGATCTCTAACCCCAGACAGTGGAAGACCATGGTACACAGACTATGGCACTACCCAAGACTAGAGAACAATGGTTTGATTTTGTAGTGTCCTTCTCCTAGAACAATTACAGTGCAGTAGTTAACCCCTTGGGTGAAGAAGAATTGTTTGGTAATATCAGTATTGTCAGGTGAATGAGGACAGAGGAGAATCTGTAAAGAATAAGCCAGACTATTCGGTGTATATGTATGCAAAGGGGAAGTGAACCGTAACCAGAGGGAAGGATCCAATGAAGTACTTCCTGGCCAGTCAAAGGACCCCATAACTCTCTGGCGGTAGTATCTCAATCAGATATTATTTAATTACTTTAGACGAAAGACAAAGATATCTTATATCTATCTCATATCTTGAAATACTCATCCCTTGAGCATTAGTTAATGGATTATCCATTACCTAATGGTTTATGAACCACAATAATGGATAGATATAAGTTAATGGATTTAATGGAAGACCAACAAGGGAATCGGGGATTTAATTTGTTGCTCGATAAAAAGGATATTTGATTATTATTATTATTATTATTATTATTATCATTATTATTTTTATTATTGTTGTTGTTGTAATTATGATAATTATAACTATTATTATTATTATTATTAATATTAATATTCTTAGTCTTTTCTAATTATTCCTAGCAAGACGTATGTTAGCAAACCTCATACCATTATGTTAACAATGACCATACACAAGACCTTCACTTCAACTATAATAAACACTTGTATCTATTCCGGCGCACTGAAGCGTTGTAAACCTCTGTTCTCATTATTCCGAGACAGAAGAGCTATTATCTTCTGTCATTTCAAGACGGTTTTACGAATAATTCTCTAAGTTATTTCGTTATACAGAGATTTCAATCGACAGTTTCCCCATTTGATGGAGTTTTATTCTGAAATCAGGAGACATTTTCCGCCATATTGGATTTCTGCCAGAGAGGCGCTGTTCGATCTGCCGTACGATATGTTTTCCCGGGGAGTTGCTGATCGCTGGAAAAGTATTTGTGTAACTGTTTGCGCTTAATGATATTACATAAACTAGTGTACGCGACCTGTCAAAATGACGGTTAAATATATAAATAGATATGTACTCTTACTAATACACACACTCCCCATTTCCTAACTACAACACGGCAGTTATGGTTTCCGAGTGTACTCCATGGGGTACCCTCTCTCA
>NC_090758.1:11412210-11417210 GCF_036898095.1 Palaemon carinicauda
CTTTTCCTTATGCTATATTATAAAAACATCGTATTTTCTTTGGCATTGTTATTGATATACTAGTCCAGTCATTTTAGTCATATTTTAGTGAAATAAATGAAAAAAATCATAACAAGCTAAAATTTTGCACATGACTTCTTTAGACACTTAGAAATAACATATCAAAAGTCCCCATTGATCCACCTTGAGCTTTGTCCGCCATCTTGGAAAATGGCCGCCAAATTTGCTTTTTTTGCTTTTTTTCATGAAAATGGTTAGTCTGACTTAAATGACTAGTTCGTACATTATTAAAGCTCACCAAATTCTCTACAAAAGAGGTTTCATGCATATGTATTCTACAAGTGATAGTTTGCAAGCTATATCAAGTTTTTGCGAGCACAATATTTTAAATTCGTACTTTTTTCCACACCACCCATAAGGTAAAATACGTAGGCGCGTTTCTTTTTAATGTGGTTTCCCCTTTAGGCCTAATCCACAACAATCTTGATATTCTTCTTGTCACATATACAATTTCTTACACTAAATCTGTGATCTTAACGATTTCCTTGGACGCTCTAGCGGCTCCACTAAAGTAGAAGTAAACGGTAAAACACTTGATTTTGCCGTACCTGAATTATTGACTGGTTCTTCACAGCTAATTTCCTGTTGGTTTGCATGACATATTTCTTCTGGTTCAACAGATTCTTCATGATCTTCATTGCCACTTTCATCAGTATCACGTGAGGGAGTCTCCAGGTCATCCATTAGTTCTTCCTCGGATTGGATTATAGAGTTTGAGCAAGAAACCCCTCGACAACATACACATACGATGGAACATTTTATACCCCCTTTTACACAGCTGCAGTTCCGTACACAGTTCTTTGTGCATGCTCACAATATCAAATGTAGCCACTTCTCAGGTGCGGGTGGTAATTCTGTGGTGACAGGAACCAAGCCATCAGTGCCTTTTATCCATCCCCACTGCTCAGGGGGTAGTGGATTGCTCTGCCATAGTTGAACCGGATGGTACACACGAAGAAAATGTTGTTTTGATGCTTCTGCTGTTGGGGGAAGTGAAGTCTTTCAAGTTTTACTTGCCTTTTACAACGTACTGTTACTCTCTTAAAACACTTCAATCGAAATGAATTTAGCTCAACTTCTTCATCAGGACCTCCATATAGGGCAATAAGTAACTTCTCTCCTGCATCAGCCACTGATTTCTGTGTTGATGTCTTGCTATTAAATACATCTACATGCTTTCTTAGTCTTTCTTTGTTTTGTAAAAGTCTGAATAGTTTAAGCTTCCCTTTTCCGAAGAGAGACGAAACTGTGTCACACCCACTGGCAGCATGAATGAAAAGAATGTAATCCTTTAGTGAACCAAGTGAAGCTTGTAGATCAGAAGAATTGTAGTGTCGGGCAGGCACTTTTCCACGACCAGGTTTCAAGAAAGTAATATTTCTGCTTTCTGGTGTCAGTGCAGTCAGAAGTATAAGAAGGTCAACATCTTCTCCAACAACAGCGATGGTGCTCTCAGAGTTCAAACACTCTCGTATAGCTGTCTGTATAATTAATAAATCTGCATCATCAGGTGCTTGTTTCACCGAGATACCATTTTCAGCTAGTTTTCTGGACAACTGGCTGATAAATCGCTATTTGTTATGCTCATTTGATAAGATTTTTTCTTGACTAATGCATACTTTGGTGTTGGGGTAAAAAATCGTATCAGTAGTTTGCAATGTGTGTGATCTGCGTTGTCTCTCTGCATACTTTGTACTAGATTTTGAGTCACCGTATCCATCAAACACAATGACAGCCTTTGTGTGGTAATACTGTTTGATGTATGAGATGTATGCCTCAAAGACCTCATCATAAGTGAGTCCTTGAATGTGTGATGGCCACACAACACGATGAAGTAGAAAACCTCCATCTACAATGAAAACTGTTTCATCCAGATACTGAAATGTACTAGTACTCTTATCATTGAACACACTATACATTGCAGCTTTGTTGGTCTTTCTCATGCCCTGTTCAGTAAATAATGCAGGTGGTATTGGTGCAAGCTCGTACTGAAAATAATCTTGCAGATCAGCAGTACTAGTATCTAATATATGTATTATTTTTTGAAACAGAAGAGTTGTATCAACAGGAACAATATCTTCTCGTATTGTGACACTTGAGTTTATTGTTGCCAGAGGTAACACACGGTTCTTGCGCTTCAATTTTACCTCACCGAAAGCTTGTCCAGTTATGGCATTCATAGACTCCAATCCAATTTCATAGCTTTTGTAGCAGTTTATTTTATTATCACCAGTTATCCCAGTTGCAAGTGACATAATCTCCTTATTGTCAGAAAAGGGTGGATGAGACAGAAACCACTGCAAAATCTTTTCTGTATCTTCATTATCTCTCACAATCCTTGAAGGTCGTAGTTCAATGTGCTGTTCACTATACGAACTTCTCAATCCACAAAACTCCTCAACTTTGGTGCACATTTCACATGTATCTGGCATGCCAAGAATCCACCGACTCAATACACTATCGGTTATCCCTCGCCCATGTGTCAGCCCTCCTGAGGTCTTCATGGTCCTCATTAGCGTTTGTTCAACAGTAAGATCTGACCATAGACCAGCCCAATTCTTGTTTGAGCGCCTGATTGTAAAAAATCCTTTCTTTGTAAACTTGACAAAATCTTCATCAGGCATATGCTGGTGTAAATCAAGCATATCTTGCAAGTATAGGTGGCACGATTCTGCATAAGTTAAGTGACCAGCTGCATGAAAGTAAGGTATAAACTCTTGAACACACAGTAGGTGTAATTCCCAATTTCCTAGTCTTTCAGCCTCTATATAGTGTAGCATCACAGTCACCATCTGGAAATATTGTATCCAAAGCATTGCTGTTTTGCCCCTTAAGGCAACTTCTTGCACATGAGTGTTAAATTTCTTTACAATGCTATTTATGATAGCCGATTCCTTTACTGATGTTGCAGTCAATATTTTGTTATCATACTGCTGAAGCGTGGACTGAACCTCTTGTTTATCCTCATCAAAAATGGTTGCACCATCTATTCTAAAAGAAGCTGTCCCAATGCAGCATATGTTAACAGATGTGCTCGAAGGGCTCTGGCAAAGCTGTGTCCTGTTATCATTTTGTCTGTAGATTTAGATGCATAAACTGTCTCCCACACTTCTTTTAATCCACTACCGGCCATGATGTACCCAATAGAACCAATAAATGACATTAAGAGATGAAAACCACCTAGTTGCACGAAAACATTACCTAAATTCAAACGGTTTCCAGTAGAGGACACAATCTCTCTTGCCTTCCCATATAGTGGCTGGTCAAAAGTAACACATGTCACACTCTTACTCGCTTTTCTACATGAATCAGATGCAAAATGTAACACGCTGTTTATTGCATCAGAAGAGGTAGCCTTTAAATCAAGGAAAGGCAAGAAGCGAATGGACGTCGTATCAAAGTCCTCGCTATTATTGATAGCATCCATAAATCCATTCCAGTGTGGAATATCCTTAAATTTCATCCACTTCCCACTCAACCATAGCAAATGACAAGATGACGTTGTAATTTTTTCACTAGGATTTGATGTAAGTTTCTTTAGATCCTCAATTTCAATCCTTTTCAGTCCACTTTCACTATAACTTGTGAAGGGTTTCACTGTTATAGATGAACACGAAGAAATTTCTCTAGCAGATGGATTTTTTTCAGTCTTTCAATTACTTCTGGTTTGATCATTGAGCCTGCTGGTGTTACACATTCAATGCCTCCCATGCAGTGAAATGTGTGAAACCCATCTATTGTGTGCACATCAAAATCTGCATTATCAAAAACAAACTGCATGAAACTATCAGGCAAAATATTAGGAGGGGTAGTTTTCATACAAGATGCTTCAAAGAGTTGTGCTTCATTATCTCCAGTAGAGAATCCCAGTTTATGTAAAATATGTACCAGGAGTCTTGATCCAAATTTCCTGTGTACGTAAACAGCTACTCCGAGTAGGATCGGAGAGACAAATGTTCTTGGACGGACTGCTTGTAGGATTGAATGAGCTATAGCAGAGCATACTCTGTGTTTGTTGTCTGTATCTCCCTTTCCTCCTTTTTCAATTATTTCATGTAATAAAACTTGAAGAGAATCAGGTATGTTGTTTTCAACATTATTAAAGAGCCCCTCAGGAGAAGGATAGTTGCTGGAGTCGTACACCTTTGACTTGATGTCCTCTTTAATAATAGCTGCTGCAGTTCTAACAATCCTCATTCGCTCTTCTTTCTCACAATGGAGTTTTTCATTATACCAAGAATTACATAGCAATTTATCTCCTGATTTGCGGAAACATACAATGGGAATCTTACTTTGGAGGGTAGTTATGATAACATCATTTCCATACTTTTCTTGTAATTTGGTTTTCAGATAGCTTCCACTTGTCCTGCAAGATTGGTTCTGATGCATCACATCTAACAATTCCTGCAAAGTAAATTGACAGTCATCACTGTCTTCCATATATGAACAAACTTTCTCTAAGACAGTTTCTATATCTTCATCATCGGGTCGTCCACGTTTACCTGACGGATTTAAGTGTTGCTTCGAAAAAAACTTGGAGCTACATGACCTATGGTATCTTGCTTCTTCTGCAATCAAACAATAAACACCAACTATAATTGCTTTTACTTTTTTGCCCCAGTCCTCATTATGATTGATGCATTTATCCAGCACATTTTTTCCAAAGTCTACGGTCATTACTCTACTAACTACTTGCCGTCTATGGAGAGGTTTTTTTCTTTTCCTCTTTTTCACAGCACTCTTGAAAACAAGATATACACCTTTTCTTGAAATCAAACAGAGTTTCTTTTGATCTAATTTTCTGTTTAATAGGTGACCCTGTTTCCTCCTGGTCAGTTGTATCTTTTTTATAAGCGGCTTTTATATTCTTTTCTATAGAGTATGTGCACTTGAATAGTTGATAAATTAACCCACTTTTGCCACTTATCATCTCCTCTTTT
>NC_090758.1:11427210-11429710 GCF_036898095.1 Palaemon carinicauda
TTATGAAAACAACTAAAAAAGATGCAATAGAAGGCATAAAAAAGACAAGAATTATTCCAGGATAAAAAATGAAGGAAAATGAAAAAAAAAATTGTTAATTGAACCAGCAACAGACCATAGGACCCTGAAACGTGCGGCAGTGGGTCACAAGAAGATAGGAAACCTAAAGTTAGGAACTCTAGATATAGGAAATAAAACTACCATAGTTTTGCTATTAGAAAAAAAGTCTTTCTGAGTTTACAGAAGGAAAAACATGTTGACCGAAACGAGGGATATTTTTTTAAGGCTGTTTTTCCCAATGTTTCCCTCAGGATTTCCACCCGATTTGATGGTCTGGGGATGGAAGGGGGGGGGGGGCGGAATTAGGACGTTTATTTTCCCCCCCAGAGAAAGGGGATTCTGATTAATGAGGAAGAGCTTAAGGTTTGCCTTGGAGTCAAGGGAGGTGGAAGACATGAAGAACTTAACATTCTGACTACAATGAGGTCTTACTCAGAGGCTATGGCGTAGTCCAAGGTTTAGAAACATTAGTATTTTATTCATTATTGAGAGAGAGAGAGAGAGAGAGAGAGAGAGAGAGAGAGAGGAGAGAGAGAGAGAGAGAGAGATGGTGTTAATGTAAAAAACATTTGAAATGCAATCATTAGTTGTAGGAGTTTCATGAGAGAGAGAGAGAGAGAGAGAGAGAGAGGAGAGAGAGAGAGAGAGAGAGAGAGAGAGAGAGAGAGAGAGAGAGAGATGGTGTTAAAGTAAAAAACATTTGAAATACAATCATTAGTTGTAGGAGTTTCATGAGAGAGAGAGAGAGAGAGAGAGGAGAGGAGAGAGAGAGAGAGAGAGAGCACGATGGTGAACCAATAATCAAAACATATGACTATTATTCATAAATGCATTATACAAACCACTATATTTTCTCCACTTTCAAAGGTTTAAAGGTTACTCATGAATGGCAGAAGCAAGGGACAGTGACATTGCCCTATCAAGCAGGACAATGCCCTAGAGACTGACCATATATTCACTCTCCACTCAAGCTAGGAACAAGGAGGGCCAGGCAATAGCTGCTGATGACTTAGCAGATAGACCTATAGGATCCCCTAAACGCCCCAACCTTAGCTCACAAGGATGGTGAGGTTGCAGCGACCAAAGAAACTATCACGTTTGAGCAGGACTCGAACCCCTGTCTGGTGATCACCAGTCGGGGACGTTACTACATCGGCCGGCACAACCCTATAGTCGCGAATAGATCATAAGATATCTAATTTAGGCATTTTTATCATATATATTTTTAATTCATTATATTTATTCTCATATATGTATGAGAGATTTATTCCCAGGTTCCTAAATCTACCAATAGATGGCATCAGTGAAGCCTTTTGGAAGCAAAATACTGGAAAAAATCTGCTTTTGAGAAACTCAGTCAGTGCTGTGAATTATATTCTTCAGATGGTTCCCCCCCCCTCTCTCTCTCTCTCTCTCTCTCTCTCTCTCTCCTCTCCCTCTCTCTCTCTCTTTCTCCTTTTGTACGCCCTTGCCAGCCACTATCTGACTCCAGAAGCATAAATATCCATTAATAAGATCTTATTTGAATATTTTTCTCGAATAAAACGATAAACAAAATCTTTCCGATAGAAATTCTCTGCAAAAAAATATTATTGAAAAATGTCCTCAGATTTTCAGAAAAATTGAAAGAAAATATATAAAAAGTTATATGGTACTTCTTTGAGTGGTTATATCCAAAAAGGTTAATGAAATTCTGGTCTCTGTAAGTTGAGATAACCAAGTTTTAATTACAAATGTTATTATTTTCTTGTGGTTTGGTTGTTAATATAATGTAATGTGTAGTTTCATCATCTTTTGGTGTTGTTATGGATGGTTTTCTATAGCGGTTTATAATGATATAGATTTTAATAATAATAATGTTCATAAGACGACAATAGATGGCACCAGCGAGACAATTTTGAAAATAAGATACTGGATAAATCTGGTTTTGAGGGACGATTGGGGCGTGGCTTCTCGACCAGCTTAGCCAATAAAAACACACACCTATTCTGACTCAGCCAATAGGAACACGCCATTAGGGTAAACCGTTAGCTAATAGTTGTTTGCCCATTCAATTACTTGAATGAAGAAAGGGCAAATTTGACAAATAACCTATAGAATGTTATTCAAATGATTCATTTGATCTTATAGAGTGGGTACACTTTAAATAATGAATATTTCCACATCAGTTGATGTGACTTCAAAGTGACAGATGTTCAGGCAATAATCATAATTAAATTCTTTTTATTATAGACGAACGCTAAAAATACAAGTCCACTAACACGAATGTATTATATATATATATATAATATATATATATATATATATATATATATATATATATATATATATAATATATATATATATATATATATATATATTTATTATACATATTTATTATACTTTTTTTAACATTTCTTATAACTTGACATATGAATATTTGAAATACTAAAATGGAAAA
>NC_090758.1:11438671-11471027 GCF_036898095.1 Palaemon carinicauda
CATCACCAATATGCTCTGGCCAGCATAGTGATGAAAACTGGCCAAACCCATTATATGATTGAAGACCTGTCTGAGGCTTTTGTCCTACAATGGACTAGAAATGACAGTATTTGTTGTTATTATTGCTGTTGACGTTGTTGCAGTTTTTAGAATGATTTATTGTTAATTGGTTCTAATCATTTATCTATTTCCTTATTTCTTTTCCTCGCTGGGCTATTTTTCCCTATTGGAGCCCTTGGGTTTAGAGCATCTTGCTTTTCAAGCTAGGGTTGTAGCTTGGCTAGTAATAATAATATGTATATATATATATATATATATATATGTTTGTACATATATAACCACACATATATATATATATATGTTTGTACATATATAACCACACATACATTTATGTATGTATATATATATATATATATATTTATATATATATATATATATATATATATGTATATATATACATATATATATGTATATATATATATATATATATATGTATATATACATATATATGTATATATATATATATATATATGTGTGTGTGTGTGTGTGTGTGTATGCGTGTGTGTATGTGTATGTATATATCCTTGCATATACAAAAAACATCATCAGACTTAACTCAATCGACTTTCCATTCCTATCTGTTCCATCTCTCTCATTTCTTTAGTCTTCATTTTATCAATTTCTCTGTCCAAAAGTAAATTAAAGTAAATTCTTTTACAGATCATTTCAGGTCAAAGTAAAAAAAGAGAGGTCAAGAGGCCTGGTTAGCGTCGCATTAAAGAAGGTCACGTTAATCTTGGATGGGCTATTGGGAGCTAATGTCCTAATTGAATAGCTGATTCAGATTTTTCGTCAATTACTCTATTATCAAAAACAAAAGAATAACTTTGATTCGAATTATTTCTTTGGTTTAAAAATTTAATATATTTTTACTCTATTGATGAAGGTATATTGATAGATATATAGATTGATAAATAGATAGATTGATAGATAGATCGATAGATAGAAAATTGCAACTCGATTGAAATTATATAATAGGATTCTTTTTAATGAAGCTGATAAGTCAAAAATCTCTCTCTCTCTCTCTCTCTCTCTCTCTCTCTCTCTCTCTCTCTCTCTCGTAAATTTATTTAATCAATTTATTCGTTATTATTATTATTAATATTGTTATTATTATTATTATTATTACTATTGTTATTATTATCATTATTATTATTTTTATTATTATTATTATTAATGTCATTATTATTATTATCATCAATCGTCTTTCAGTACTTTTGACTATAAAAAGGATTAAGAATATTTCGTAAAATACTTTTCCTTTAAAACAAAACTAAATAAAAAAATCATCTCTTTGATTAACGATCAATTGTTAAAATTGATCGCTCAGAGAATCTCATCTATTGTTCAGACGCTTCAAAAAGAAAATGAAACGCAATTTTCTGAAGACATGATCGAAGGCCTCCATCTAAGATTCAGAATTGATCGCTCGGCAAGTTAACATATCGCTCAAACAAACAGTGAATTCCTCAATGACTTTAACCGAAGAATTTTGAAATGCATTGATGGATATTGATAAATGAAGGATTATTCTATCCTTCAGCCAATGCAATGAAAAAAGTGATATTAAATCAACGAAGTGTTTTGAAAAGTTGATGAAAAAATTTGATAGACTCAATAGGCTTAGTTTATGGAATATATCTCCTGATTTAATTCTAGGATTTATTTACAAGGAAGAGTTTATTTCGTTTAACGAAGGATAGAATCGAAGTGGGGGGTAGTTGAGGTCTCTCTCTCTCTCTCTCTCTCTCTCTCTCTCTCTCTCTCACGAGAGGAGAGAGATTTAGAGTCAAAATTCTCTTTGAAGACGATAAGGGAAGATTTTATTTAGATAGTTTCATATTTCGATCGATCGATCGATCGATCGAGAGAGAGAGAGAGAGAGAGAGAGAGAGAGAGAGAGAGAGAGTATCTATTATATACGGGAGATTATGAGGGATATTATCAGTTGGGTTTTTGGATAGATGAGCGCAAAAAATTGCCCTTTCCATCGGCCTCTGTTTTTTTCCTCTCCCATCATCATAGTCAATCAAATCCAAAACAATATTAGCTTTGGTCATTGAATGGAAAGGTGACCGTCATTCTGTATTCATAAACATGTCCTTTAAGTAAATAAGTATATAAGTAAGTAAGTAAGCCTTTCAAAGTCTGTCTTTCCTAATGAATATCATTATGTTTCCTCTCTCAGTAATTAGCATATCCTGGAATGGTCTGGAATCTGGAATTCAATCAGGATTTTCTCATTCCTTCCAGGAGTGGTTCCTGGAATTCGATATCCCTTGAGATAAGACGAAGTGGTTGAATTTATAATGATACTTTTGGAATCCTTAAACAGAAGATGGGTTGACATACATCAGAAATGGAGATTCACTGTTTTAATTATAAATACATATTTGCATTATTATTATTATTATTATTATTATTATTATTATTATTATTATTATTATTATTATTATTATCAAGCATTTAAAGTTTTACAAAATCAATTCAAAGACTCTCAATGATTTTCCATTTTATTATCTATTCACAAGAGATATCCTTCATCAAAGAACTCCAGTGTATTCCTTAGAAAGCTCATAAATGCAGGTTTTTTATGCTGACAGTTCAAGCTGAGAGAGAGAGAGAGAGAGAGAGAGAGAGAGAGAGAGAGAGAGAAAGAGAGAGGCTAACATTTCAAACTGGGGGCTTGTGTGAGAGAGAGAAAGAGAGAGAAAACTGGGGGCTTGTGTGTGTGTGTGTGAGAGAGAGAGAGAGAGAGAGAGAGAGAGAGAGAGAGAGAGAGGGGAATTATAGAGTTGTAGAATGACCTTTATACTTTCAAAATAACATTGAGTTTGTAATGAAAAAAATTTTCTACCTGATACTTTGTGAACTCAAGAGTTAACCAACCTGCTCAGTATTTAATCCCATTCACTTCCAGACTCTGGAATTTATTTCCCATTGCTTCCAAATGCTTCTTTCTTAGGAGATAATTAATCATAATTTATTTTTTCTAATAGAAATGTCCAAATTATCAGTATATTAATGATCGTCATCATTGGTACAATAAACTGAGTTTTACTCTTGATAATCTCATAACAAACCACTTTGTATGGCATTTATAAACCATGAGAAAGATTTTAATTCTGTCAAAACTTCAGCAGTAATGAAAGCCATTTAAATACAAGAAAAAGGAAGTAAAAAAACATTGAACAAGAACCCGCTTGCCTGTCTCGGTGTCTCTCCTATCACTTGACAATAACTGTTATCTTGTTGACCTAGAATCATCCTCCGTTATCTAAGAGGAGCGAATAACGAACAAGATAACGTAACACAAGAGTGTAACAACCCTGGTGACGTGACATGATACCCCCAGACATCGTTATAAAAGAGCTTCAATCCACTGATTGATAATCGAATATTGCAAACACGATATTCTTCAAGTTTTGCTCAGAGGATTCATTTATCGTTCAACCACATACAAACTTTCCACGCTAATTGTTATGAAAGTTTTTGAAATATATTGATAATTAAAGGCAATGAAACCACGTTCATGAAAGGAAGGATTATCGTTCATTATCTTTAACTATCGTTCAGATGTAAGCACAAGTGTAGAAGAAATGCACTGAAGAATATTGAAATGAAACATAATGAAATGAATGTGAGGGCCTTATGTGAGATTTATCTAGAGACACGAAGGATGAAATATATATACATACATATATATATATATATATATATATATATTCCCATAATACATGTATTCCATTTTTCAAGGTATCTGAACTACTTAGCCAGATTTGTGATTCTTGATAAAAAAGAAAAACAGGATTATTTGATTAAGATAAAGATGTTTCAAAGACAATAATAAATTGTTTTTCATTTAAGTATTTCAAATATTCACATGTCAAGTTATAAGAAATGTTAAAAAATTATAATAAATATGTATATATATATATATATATATACATATGTATATATATATATATATATATATACATATATATATATATATATATATATATATATATGTATATATATATATATATATATATATTTATAATACATTCTTGTTAGTGGACTTTTCTTTTGATCGTTTGTCTATAATAAAAAGAATTTAATCATGATTATTGCCTGAACATCTGTCATTTTGAAGTCACATCTGAGTAAGACCTCATTGTAGTCAGAAGGTTGAGTTCTTTATGTCTCCCAACTCCTCCTTGACTGCGAGGCAAACCTTAAGCTCTTCCTCATTCATCAGAATCCCCTTTCTCTGGGGGGGAAGTAAACGTCCTAATTTCCCCCCCCCCTTCCATCCCCAGACCATCAAATCAGGTGGAAATCCTGAGTGAAACATTGGGAAAAACAGCCTTAAAAAAATATCCCTCGTTTTGGTCAACATGCTTTTCCCTCTGTAAATTCAGAAAAACTTTTTTTTCTAATAGCAAAAACAGTGGGAGTTTTATTTCCTGTATCTAGAGTTTCTATCTTTAAGTTTCCTATCTTCTTGTGGTTCATTGCCGCATGTTTCAGGTCCCTATGGTCTATTGCTGGTTAAATTAACACTGCTCTTTTTCATTTTCCTTCATTGTTTATCCTGGAATAATTTTAGTCTTTTATATACCTTTTATCACACCTTTTTTAATGGCTTTCATAATAGATTCTCACAGATGTTCACTGACACCACAAATCATCAAATTATTATTATTATTATTATTATTATTATTATTATTATTATTATTATTATTATTATTGTTATCATCTAAGCTATAACTTTAGTTGGAAAAGCAGGATGCTATAAGCCAAATGTCTCCAACATGGAAAATAGCCCAGTGAAGAAAGGAAATAATGAAACAGAATAGTGTGCCTGAGTGTATCCTCAAGCAAAAGACTTTTAGACAGTGGAAGACCATGGCACAGGGGCTATGGCACTACCCAAGACTAGAGAATAATGGTTTGATTTTGGAGTGTCCTTCTCCTAGAAGAATTGCTTACGTTATATAAAGAGTCTCCTCTACCCTTACCAGGTGGAAAGTAACCACTGAACAATTACAGTGCAGTAGAAAAAGAGTTTTTCTGTTATCCTAGTGTTATCAGGTGTATGAGGACAGAGGAGATTATGTAAAGAATATGCCAGACTATTCGATGTGTGTAGGCCAAGAAAAGATGAGCTGTAACCAGAGAGAGGGATCCAATGTAGTACTATCTGACTAGTCAAAGAACCCAATAACATTCGAAATACTTTTCTTACCATGAAATTCTGATTAGTCCATAACTCCCAAAGATGATAGAATATTGAGCCTGATGAATAAAAACAAGCATTTGCTTAAAGCAAAAGCTTTTCAGAAAAAACAAAAGCTCAAGTAGCAAAAGGTAGCCACTGCTTACTCAAAAAGCAATTGCTTAAAATCTTATGAATAATAATCATCACCGTTTGCTACCTTTTGCTGAATGGAGTCCCAGCTTTTGCTTAGGGAACCGGCCACGTACGACTTGTGTTTTATCCATTCCCAATCCGACGGGTCCAGCTCATGTCTGGTACCGGAGCACTTCCCAGGGTACTCTATGTAGATCAGTAGAGGAATTTGGTTTAGTTGCCTTTAACTACAGATTCATTCAGGCAGAATGAGTTCCAGTAGTAGTGAAAGTAGTGATGAGGGGGGTTTAAATTTTGGGATACGTACATGAGTGCAATCAATTGACCCAATTGCATATGGGAACTGATAGTTTCCTGACCACTTCTCTTGGGCCCTTCTCATTTCATTCTCAGACTGGGGAAATCTTATTCAGGAATTTGTTTTTTCAATAATTTTCTTGAGAAACTCTCCAATAACTTTTCTAACACTTGTTTGATGAATACCTATCTCCTCTCCTATGCCGTTTTGGTAGCCTGGGTCTGACATATACCTTAAGAATGTTTTCATTCGATCCTTATTTGAGAAAGCGCCTCCGCGTGTTTCTCTATATTCGCCTAAAAATGTTGTGCAAGCCATTCCACATTTTCTTCACTGAATCTGTACAACTTTTTATAATCATAAGGTAATGTTGTATGGCGAATTTGGTAAGTTTTCTTTATACGAATTTGGAGAAAGACCGCCATTAGATCCAGTTCACAGGAGTTTCAAGCACCCTGTGAGCTGCCTTAAACGTTTTTAAGCAATTGCTGAGAAGCAAAAGCAATTGCTATATTTTATTCATGGGAAATGAAGCAATTGCTGATCATTTCTAAGCATTTGCTTGAGCTTAAGCATCTGCTCTAAGCATTTGCTACTAGCACAAGTATTTAGAACTGAAGAAATTGCTTTAAAATCCAAGCAAAAGCATATGCTGAGGTTTTATTCATCAGGGCCAATGACTTTTGAAATAACTATCAAACTTGATAAAAACAACGAGAAATATATTGAATAACGAATAGAAATATTCTATCAATCCATCAAAGGACATTCGTGTGTATCTCCACACAGAGCAAAAACACAGTTCAAATCTTGGGATTCAATCTTCAAATAACATCCCTTGCGCCAAGTGAAATTCTTTTGGGCAAACAGTTCCTTCCAACCACAACATAGATCTCAGTGATATTTCCTGTGTACGTTTTGACCTTTATCTGGTAGGGGAATCTTCAATGACCTTAGGAACGTAGAATTTAATATATATATATATATGTATATATATATATATATATATATATATATATGTGTGTGTGTGTGTGTGTGTGTTTAGGTATGTGTGATACATATACATATATATACATACATATATATATATATATATATATATACATTTATATTTATGTATGTATATATATATGTATATATATATATATATATATATATGTATATATATATATATATATATGTGTGTGTGTGTGTGTGTGTGTGCATGTGTGTGTGTGTGTGTGTGTAGTTCCAGATATCATATTCACCTTTTAATCAAGAAAATATCAAAGTTGTAGATAAAATAATATCACAAACAGAGTAACTTTCAGGTCAACTTCTGCAGAATACCCAACACTTCATTTCTTGTGGTGGCCTATTGGAAACGTCCCTGCCTGGCGATCTGCTGGACGGGACATCAAGTCCCTATTAAGCTCGATCGTTTCTTGTGGTGTCTGTAACCTCACCATCCTTGTGAGCTAAGAATAGGGTGATAGAGGGAGGCTATAGCTCTATTTGCTGAATCATTAGCAGTCATATATATATATATATATATATATATGATCAGTCTCTATGACATTGTCCTGCTAAAGCATTGTCACTGTCTGTTGCCTCTGCCATTCATGAGCTGCTTTTAAATCTCAAACCTTAATCTTTAGATATTAAGATTAAGAGACTTGAAATTTAATATATAGAAAAGTGTTTAATAATTTTAATATATTTCACTTAAACATAATAATACCAAAACGTTTCAATTTGAAGGAAAAAATTTTTAAATATTAGAATTCTTTAAAAAAAAAAAAAAAAAAAAAAAAGATTTTAAAAGAATTCTGAAAATATTGAAATAATTTCCAAAGGCTAAAAATCTCCTTCAAAGCAAAAATAGATAAAAGTATTATATATTTTTCCTCCCAAAAATGAAAATGAAATTAGGTTTTTAGTTTTCTTTTACGAATCTCATAAAAGTCTGTTTCAATTTTACCTTTATCTGAATCATTCTCAAATTTTTAAATTTCTTTCGAACTGATCTTACATATATCATTTTTGGTTAATAAGTAAATACTAATTTAGGTTCTTGGATTTGATTAATCTAATTTAAAAGTCTTTTGTTAACAGTAAGTCATATTCAATTTTAGTCTTTTATTTTCATTTATTTCATTGACTTAATTTTATTCTATTTTCAAATTTACTTATTTTCTTTTATTTCATTTTATAATTTCAATTTTTTCTGATCACATTTTTTCCTGATCGTATAACTTTATATATATATATATATATATATATGTGTGTGTGTGTGTGTGTGCGTGTGTACATATATATATACATATATATATATATAATATATATATATATATATATATATATACATTCATATAGGCATACACACACACACACACACACACACACACATATATATATATATATATATATACATATATATACACACATATATATATATATATATATATATACATATATATTGATGAAAATAAACTTAGATCTATGATATATGAAAATGAATATTTCAAATACACTAAACACATAAATCTATAATTAGCAAGATCTAATAAACAAATATTCGCCGTATTATAAACCATATTTTTCCTGTATATTTTGTTGTATATTTTAGACCCCTAAACACCATCTATAAACATTTTTAAACTAGACGGACGCTCAGTAAAGCGCAGACCTCCACCGCGGCAGCTTATTTCTCGTCCTTTCGTTTGACCTTGACCTTTGACATTAACATGTATCAATTAGCGTGGATTTTCATACACTCAAATATGAAATAAGTTTGAAGTCTGTGATAACGATGGCTGATTACATGAATTGGACATTTTGCTTGACCGTGACCTTAACCTTTGATCTTGACCTTCAAAAATTTAAATCATTTCCACCTTTTTACGTAACAGTTAATCCCTGCAAGTTTCATTACTTTATAATTAAAATTGTGGTCAGGAATCTGTTTACAAAAAAAAAGAAAAAGAAAAAAAACACAAACAGTTGCGAAAACATAACCTCCTTCTAACTTCGTTAGTGGATGTAATTATAAAAGGTTTTACAAAGTAATTCACAACTGTTATAACTTCGACATAACTCTACATAGACACCTTAAAAGTTTCACTAAACGCCCAGGTGATATTTCTTAATTACAGGTAAAGCTTTTTTGAACACCTGAAATTAAATTGAAAAATTTATTAAAAAACCCAAAATATTTCATTGAATTTCTATTATCATATTCATCTTGAGGTGAATTCGTCTTTATTCAAATAAAAAAAAATTGGATTTTAGTAAATTTCAAAATAGAAATCATAACTATTAAATTCTCTCCATATAATATTTGGAGGAAAAACAATTAATCAATTTAAGTGTAATAAATACAAAGTATTAATTCAATGGTAAATTCTAATCTTACTATTAATTCTTTCTTGATATCACCAATATTTCAATTCAAATTCAGTCATTTCTTCCATTGTTTTTTCAACTGTTAAATAACATTTCTAATTTCCTTTAAATCCTTTCTAAATATCTTCATTATATCTATTCAACTTCAGTCAATCCTTAATTTTTCTTCAATATAAATTATTCCCTTATTTCAAGTAAATTATTCATTTTCTTCCACTTGGGTTAGAGTTCTTTTGCTTGAGGGTACACTTGGGCACTTTTCTATCCTATTTCACTTCCTCTTGTTTTTTTTTTAAGATTTTATAGTTTATATAGGATATATTCATTTCAATATTACTGTTCTTAAAATATTTTATTTTTCCTTGATTCCTTTCCTCACTTGGCTATTTTCCCTGTTGGAGCCCCTGGACTTATAGCATTCTGCTTTTCCAACTGGGATTGTAGCTTAGCAAATAATAATAATAATAATAATAATAATAATAATAATAATAATAATAATAATAATAATAATAATAATAATATAATAATACATCATTTCCCTTATGTCAATCTATTAACTCGTCAGTGTAACAAAAACTTCTTCTTCTTTTACTTTTCCAGAGAGAAATCTCTTCCCATCTAAACACCAAATGAGCTGAGTTGGGATCCATGTAAACAACAGACCTAAAATAAGGCCTAGATGGTCATCTTGTTTCTCTTGAGAAGTGTCGTGATTAACTTAGAGGTCAGACTTAATAGATGTCACATTGTTTTGTTTTGCTGGGAACAGTGAAAAGTGTGTCGTTTTTGTTGTTGTTGTTGTTGTTGTTTGTTGTTGTTGTTGTTGTTGTTGTTTGTTATATTGGATTTCATAAAGCTAATTTGACGTTAATAATCGTTTCAGATATTTGTAGTGTACAGTGTGACAGTAATGGAGTAGAAGAAAAAAATTGCGTTACGTATCAGGTAATAGTAGCGTATATTGTATACCCTACATATGTATACAAAAAGGAACACGCGCATACATATATACACACATGTACATACATATGTACACATATGTACATACATAATTATAAACATATGTATAAATGTATATGAATACATTTGTGTTTGCATATACATATATATATATATATATATATGTGGGTGTATATATATATATATATATAATACATAATATACATACATACATATATATATATATATATATATGTGTGTGTGTGTGTGAGTGTGTGTGTGTGTGTATATATATATCCTGTCCATGGATAAAAACTGTGTTTTAGAAGGAAGAATAAGAGGAGAAAAAATAATCTTTTATCTTTTTCAGTGTTCCCGGTTGACGTTTAATCTGGAAAAGTCAGACTCTTCCTTTTACTAAAATCTTTGAATCATGATATAATGGAGAAAGCAGAGAACGAATTACTGAATTTTAACTAATATATTGCAAAGAGTTGTTGTTAATGGGCCCCATAGTGAGTATAGGAATGTGATATATGATGCTCCTCAGGGTAGTGTTCTTGGCCCATTACTTTTCATACTATATACATATGACATGTGGTTTAGCCGAGAAAACAAGCTTGTTGCATTTGCAGATGATGCTACTCTCTGTGCATCAATTCCATCTCCTGAATGTAGATCTGGGGTTGATGAATCCCCTTATAGATATCTAGCTAGAATTAGTGCATGGTGCAAATTATGGGGTATGAAGTTGAATCCTAACGAATGTATGATTTTAAAAAGGTTAAGGACAGTAGCTCCTCAAAATCCGAATCTCATCATTGATAATGTTTCTTTAACTTTATTCCTACACTGATAAAAAAAAACACTGAAAAGTAAAAGTAATTTATAAAGATTTATTAAACTTCATCATCATCTCCTCCTACGCCTTTTTAACGCAAAGGGCCTCGGTTAGATTTCACCAGTCGTCTCTATCTTGAATCAAAGATTTGTCAAACAACGTATGATGACATATTACGCTATTTATAAAGATTCCCTCTCAGTTAATCAATCGTATTTCTTAAAGATTTATGACAGGATTCGTCAAGATTTGATACTCCACTTATCAGGATTCAATATACTATTTATAACATTCATCCTTTGTGAGTGGGGAGACCTTAACGTGCTGAAAGGGTTTGTGTATCGCCATGATTAGCAAATCAGTACCAATTAAGGCCATATATACTAGGTTGATTTGCTGTGAGCGATCGGACTAAAGTTTTCCATCATCACTAATCTACACTGGCCAGAGTGGGCAAACTGGCCAAACCCCAGATATGAATAAGGACATGTCTGAGGACTTTTTCATGCAGTATGTTAGAAACGGCAGCAT
The DNA here is from genome assembly GCF_036898095.1 of Palaemon carinicauda. Lineage (NCBI taxonomy): Eukaryota > Metazoa > Arthropoda > Malacostraca > Decapoda > Palaemonidae > Palaemon > Palaemon carinicauda. The sequence goes on from NC_090758.1 coordinate 11,450,081, forward strand.
TTGTTGTTGTTGTATATATCTTATATATATATATATATATATATATATAGAGAGAGAGAGAGAGAGAGAGAGAGAGAGAGAGAGAGAGAGAGAGAGTTGTTTATACTTAGTGGAACTAATATTTCTTGGGCTTATTTCAAATTGGGTAAACATGGGAAATATATGAACAATTATTATTATTATTATTATTATTATTATTATTATTATTATTATTATTATTATTATTATTATTTTGACCAAGATATAGAATAAACTAATATTTAAAAAAAAAGACGTGCACAAAACAATAAATAAGAGAGCAAAAAAAATGACAATAAATTATTAGATAAAAATAACAAAATTGTCTTAATTCTTCATACTTATTACCCCTCCTCCTCTTCCTATTATCACTCTATTTCCTCTTATTCTACCTCATTTTTTCTTACTCTTTATTGAAAGCCAAGAGACCATTTCCCATGATTAATATCTTGGAGTTGATACTTACTCTTACAAATATTTGATTTTCTTTTCTCTCTTATTCAACGAGAGAGAGAGAGAGAGAGAGAGAGAGAGAGAGAGAGAGAGAGAGAGAGAGAACTCAAAATATACATATGACATTGCTCTATTCAGTGAATCATGGGGAGGAATTGCAAAAGAAGAGTAGAATAGAGAAAGTATAAATAGTGGACTGAAAATGACTATGAGTAAAACTAAGATCATGATCGTCCACGTAAAAAACATCTGATTCCACCAACGTATACTAACGAACATTTCTTACTTTTGTGTCTTTGTCTGTCTGTAAGTGTGTTTGTAGGTGCGTCTGTCTGTCAGTAGGTCTGTCTATCTATGTGTCTGTTTGTAGGTGTGTATGTCTGTATAGCTGATGCAAACCATGTTGTTGGAAAAAACTTTGTTCTACCTTAGTCAGTGTTATAACAGATTTCCTTTTTCCAATTCTCATTTATTTTTCTTTTGATATACGATTCTCAGGTGTCACGAAACTCGACTTGGGATAAGGGCCAATTTGAGTAATGGTGGGGTTGACGCCCCCCCCCCCCCCGCCTCGTAAACAAGCAAAGAAACAAACAAAAAACAAAGAAATGTAGAATAGTTACGTGAAATCTTTTCCAGGCAACTGAAGACGAATGGAATAACTTGTGGGTCCCAATGAGGCGTGAGGACCACAAGATGGGCGCTTGGTAGAAGGACAACTCAAGAAACCGTGGAATGATAAATTAAGGACTCTCGATACTCCACAGAAAGTAGAGGCGGGATTAAGTCCTATATCCTTCAGTTGTGTGAACTATTTCTTTATATTTTGTGACCTATTTCATTATGTTGTGTGACCTATTTCATTACCTTATGTGACCTATTTCCTTATGTTACGTGACCTATTTTCTTATGATATGTGACCTATTTCATTATGTTTTGTATCCCAAATCCTTCTTTCATATGACCTATTTATCATAAATTTCCTTCCACCATGTGACCTCATCACTTCCATTGCATGACATATTTCCTTCCGTTAAGTGAACTACTTCCTTACATTATATGATTTATTCCTTTAGTTGTTTAACCAACTTCCATCTGTAGTGTGAACTATCTCCCTTTGCTGTGTGACCTATTACCTGGCGTCAAATGACATATCTCTTATCATGAGTTAATTATGTCCTCATGTCACATGACCTATTTTCTTTCCTCATTTGTCCTATTTCCTAACGTCGTTAGTCATATGACCTATTTTATCTATTACTATCTATTACGATTGATGTTTTACATCTACGTATTTTCTCCTTTATATTCTTTATTCTTATTTCTTTATTTTTGATTTACTTTATGTAATTGTTTATTTTTGCACAGTTTTTTCTTTTTATAATAAACATCAGATCCCCACAGTATGTTGCAAGGTATAATCCTGGGAGTTCACAACCAACACCACTTTTTAAAACATTGTAGATATTTTTCATATTTTTAGCAGTGTTGATTTATGGCTTTGAAGACGAAAAGAGGAAGAAAAGTTTAATAGAACAGATATGAGAATGTGGAAGATTGGGAAATGCTGAAATAAGAAGTAGTAAGGATTACAGAGGGGATGACTGAGATGGTGCGACCTTGTGTTGAGAATGGTTGGTGGGGAGGGAGGGAGGAGGGATTGGAAGGAACCTGTTAGATGGAGATGAAGATGGAGGCAGAGAATTAGGTGGTGAGATAAGGTGAAGGATGATATGGAGAGAAGAGGTTTGGCGGAAGAAGATGCTTCTGATAGAAGGGATTGGAGTGGGAGCATCAGGCAACCGACCCTTTACTGTAGGGATAAATAACAATGGGGAAGAAGAAAAAAATGATTAAAACAAAGAAAATATCTCTCCATAAACTTAACATTAAAGAAACCAATGTTTAAATAGATTAAAAGACAAAATTTCCAAACTTCCCTCGAGTCAAAAAACCCAAAGTTTTAACCCACTTTTCTTTTCCAGTTTTTGAAGAAAAGTTTGAAAGTTTAATTATTTAATTAGTTTGGAACTAAAGTGGCTAAGAAACCAACTTCCGGGAGAAAAGAAATTTTCTGGAGTTTTATAAATCCTTTTTTGATGGAGTTATGGAAATTCCAGACATTGAAGCTTGTTGCTATCCTAAATATAATATCATTACTTTTATTATAATAGAAATATGTATGTATATATATATGTATATATATATATATATATATATGTATATATATATATATATATATATGCATTATATGCATTATATAAACATATATATATATATATATATATATACACACACATATATATATATATATATAATGTATATATGCATATACAGTATATATATATATATATATATATCATCTCTTCCTACGCCTATTCAGGCAAAGGGCCTCGGTTACATTTCACCAGTCGTCTCTCTCTTGAGCTTTTAAATCAATACTTCTCTAATTATCATCATCTACTCCACGCTTCATAGTTCTCTCTCTCTCTCTCTCTCTCTCTCTCTCTCTCTCTCTCTCACACTGAGGAACCTGGGGAACCCAAACATAGAATAAGGCAATAAGGTAAGGCTCTCGCTCTCTCTCTCTCTCTCTCTCTCTCTCTCTCTCTCTCTCTCTGCACTATGTAAGTTGACACAAAAGTAAATTCTGTTGAGAAGGCAGTGCCGAACAACGAGAGAGAGAGAGAGAGAGAGAGAGAGAGAGAGAGAGAGAGAGAGAGAGAATGCAAAATTCTAAAAAATGGTTGAGAATACACTTCTTCTTCCGGTCAGCTTAGGAATCCAAATAAAAACAGTTTATTTTGTTTATTTTTTTTCTCCGGATTTTACTCCAAACTTAAGTTATCCAATACTTTTCCTATCAACACAATATGGATTATTCCATCATTTTAATAATAGTAATAATAATAATAATTTTAATAATTTTGATAATAATGATGATTTTAATAATCATAATGATAATATTTTCAATGATCTTAGTAATGATTATGTTTTTAATAATAATAATAATAATAATAATAATAATAATAATAATAATAATAATAATAATAAATTTTCTACATTTTTCCTAGCTATTTTTCTCCCCTGATTTCAACTGATTCTGTTACGTATTTAAGTCAAAGATAAAGTCTTATACGATATCTTAAGAAATTAGTAAACAACTCGAGTGTTAAAACTTACAAATATATAATTTATTTTCCAAATTTTTAGTATTGTAGAGAAATCTATGAAAGGAAAATTCCTACACTCCAAAATATGGGTCCAAAAATTCCACCACGCTTCATAATAACCAAATTCAGTAATATTCTAAAAAATGAGTCTTTTCATTTCATAGAGGAAATAAAAGATTATTTTTATGAAGGTTCTGGATTAGGGTATTGAAGGAGTTAATTCAATTTCCTATCTGGAGGCAAAAAGCATAAAAGGATGTGTTTGGCTAAAACAGGAATAAAAGGGTTAAATTTAGTTTATATTTCTTACCTCAAAACTACGCCATACACTTAAAAAAATAAATCTGTAGTTCTAATAAAAAATTCTTCGTGAATATATACTGTTCTTAGACGAATTTCAGTAAAATACGGGCGACCGTAATTTTACCTTACCTTATTATTATTATTATTTTCATTATTATTATTGTTATTATCAAGCTACAACCATAGTTGGAAAAGCTGGATGCTATAAGCTCAAGACTTCCAACTAAAAAAAAAAATAGTTCAGTAAGAAAAGAAAAAAAGGAAATAGACTACAAGGGAATTAATGGACAATTAGAATATTACAAGAACAATAACAACATTTAAATAGATTTGTCATTTATAATCTATAAAAAGGGACTTATTTCATCCGATTCAAAGATTTTGAAGATCATTCAACAATTTTGGTCACAGTTGGAATAAAACTTCTGGAATATTGTTTTCATTCAGTTTTGATAAATAATAAATAATCAATGAACATAATATTAGTCTTTTCTGCATAAATGCCTCCTCTCTCTCTCTCTCTCTCTCTCTCTCTCTCTCTCTCTCTCTCTCTCTCAAACAGCTTTACTTCCATGCATACATAAGTAATGATGATAAGGTTTATTTCATAACTGATTTACACTTGGAACGCCCTTATCAACAAACAAAAATTTGCCGGCAGGGGACGTAGCACACTCAGTCAGACGTTGGCGAAGCCACAGAAATATGACAATTTTCTTTTTCATTATTCTATTTGTGTATGTTGATTATGCTGATTATAAGAACATCAAAATACACCATAGTTATGCATCTTCCGGCATATAACTATTACTCATTAAATGATTTGAATCTGTAAAGATTAATGATGTTCTCCATTTAAGGAAATTCTATTTGGCAGCGCTGTCCCAAACTCGTCCCACCAACCCTAACTATGCTTATGATTGTTATCTTCGTCACTTGTACAGAGAAATGACTCATTATTAATGTGTTCTGATGAAGAAAGGAAATACTAAAAAATTTTATAAGTAAACTCGGGTTGTTTCCGATAGTATATAAAAAATTCACACCATTTTCCGATAGAAATATCCATTTATAATAAGGAAACGATCATTGGAAAATTTACCAACTACCAATTCTCTAGCCTCTACCTTCCTACCATACTGGAAGGCTCAACTCTCGAGCGAAGAGGACGTGTTCCCACCGCTGTAGTTGTTTTTGAGGTTTATACAATTATACGGACTTTGAAGTTATCTGACCGTTCACAGATGGCTTATGGCTAATACTATTAACAGCAACATTCAAGTATTTGAAGGAGCTCGGGAGGACATCATTATGGATTTAGATATGTCTAGTAGCAGCGATGACGACCAACCTTTTATCACAGTTGAAAGCAAGAAAATGAAGAAAAGGAAAATGAGCAGTGTTGTTGTATCTAATGGGATGTCTGATGATAAACGAAAGAAGTTTTTAGGTGAAGGCTCTACTACGAATCATCTAAAAGAAGGTAAAGTTATTAATGCTAAAAGGCCTCGGCTGTATTTTCCGAGGAATGTTTTGGGCTTCCATGATCAGGTTCGTTGGGCAGTTCGGCTGTCCAAGTGTTATCCGGAATTTGAGGTTCTATTTAAGGAAGGGAGAAACATCCCATATATTACAGTAAAGGATGAGGTAGCTGTTGGTTTTTTAACAAAAAGTGGCTTTGAAAATATTGTAATGGAAAATCCAAAGGAACTGTATGGTGCATGTACAAAGGTAATTATTTTTGATTACCCTACTTACTTGGACCCAGAAGATGTTTTAGTTGACGACCTATTTATATGGGCAAAGCGTAGAGTAGTTAAAGTTGACGGCGAGTCTGTCCCTAAACCACAATTAATTGCACTCATCAAGGGTCCGCCAATAGAGAGAGTATTTATCAAGTGCCTTGGTTATAAACGTGTTGCAGTGTTCATTGACAACCCTGTCATGTGTTATAAGTGTTGCAGGTGGGGTCATATGGCCTGGAAGTGCCTGAATGACCATCGCTGTCGATTTTGTGGTAAGTCGCACGAGTCGAAGGTGTGTGGTGACAAAATCAAAGAAAAGGAAAAAATTGAACCAAAGTGCTGCAATTGTGGAGGTGCTCATAATGCTAGCTCTAGAGTGTGTCCCCGAATGCCCAAAAGTGATCGTTCACTTAAGACAAATAATGGAAATCTAAGAAGTGATAGTTCTGGTGTTATTAATACTCAGGTTCCAGTGGCTAGTGAAAATTTCTGGGAAAAGCGTATGGAACAGCAAAACCAGATTTTGGTAAAGAATAAATCCCCTGAGGAGACTCAATTTCATTATAATAACTTTATCTCGGAGTTTCGTAAAGAGATAGCAGAACTGAAACAGGCAGTGTTAGCTATTAAGAATACTATGAATAGTATATATTTGCAAAATAAAAAGGTGGTTGTTAATGAAAGGGTGACTCAAAATGTTGTGGTTGCAGAGGTACATGATAATAGTGGTGAAAGCATAGTTACATGCGAGGCTGGTTTGTCAGCTAATAAGCCAGATTATGTGGAAAATGTGGTCGGAGATTTTACAATCATTCTTGATTCGATAACCGAGTATATGGAAAGTCCAACCAATCAGCTAAAAATGAATATTCTTCATTCTGCAAGCAAGTTAAGAAAGAGTATTTCTCAAAATGGCACATAAACTCCATATTATATCCTGGAATATAAATAGTTTAAGAAAACGAATTACTGATTTGCATGCTTATACTCAGTCTACAAACGTTGATATAATAGCTTTGCAGGAAGTAGGTAGAAATGTTTCCTCACTCCAAATTAACGGTTACAATCATTTTGAATTACAAGCTAATGAGTCCACGAATTGCAGAGGTTTAACTATTTACATAAAAAATAATATTCCAGCTTCGTATTACTTTGCTAGTAAAGTCAATGGTACTGAGTGTTTGGCTATTAAAGTAGCGCTTAAAGATGCAGAAATATATATCGTTAATATTTATGTACATGCGGATTCTTTGGTTATTGAGGACCTACCTGATGTAATTTTTTCTGAGGATTGTGTATTACTTGGTGATTTAAATGCTAGACATACTGCTCTTGGTAGTTGCTCCCGAAATCACAATGGGATTATTTTAAATAGATTTTTAGATTCGGTTGAAAATGCGTCTGTACTTGGTAATTGTGAAGCAACACATGTTAGAGGGGGCAGGCTTGATTATGCTATACTTTTCAACATGCCGGGAGTACAGACAGATTTCTCTGTTGTAACCACTTTACTAAGTGATCATTTTGCTCTTAGAATTAGTTTTTATTTAGAAAAGATTTCACTTATTAACAATGGAACTAGATACGTATTGCATGACAGGCAGAAAGATGATTTTATAGAAAAAGTAAGTGACTGGTACAAAGAGTATAAACTGCTAGGTATTGAGGATGAAAATGTTTTCCTTGAGGATCTGCTAACAGTAATAGAATCCATACTTTACAAACCACAGAAAAAACCTAATTCTGCCAGTAATCATAAACCTAGGTATCATAATGACAAAATAGTGAAAGGCTGGAACAAGTTGCTACGAAAATGCCATAGGGAATGGTCTAAAGACCAGAATATGCAATCCAGAGAAACGATGGTTACAGTGGCTGAACATGCTACAAAAAAGAGGCAAGAGGTTAGAAGTAAGTATTGGGAAGGTTTTTTACGCGACATCTCATTTTCAAAATCCTTACGTCAAATTTGGGATGGTGTCAATAAAGTAAGGGGGGTAAAAAGAAAGACAAATGCACATCCTAATGCCAGAGAAAATGCAGAGGCATTAGCCGCCAAATGGTCGTATGCGTCGAACTTAGATTCTCTACCTCGAGATATACAGGAAAGCCTTAGGAAGTTACAGAAACAAAGACGTAGACTAGTTTGTATGCAGAAGAACTTAATGGATGACACCTGTATTCCTTTCACCAGGGATGAAATGTTGAATAGTGTTAAGAAGGGGAAGTCAACAGCTCCAGGTAAAGATGGCATAACATACGATATTATAAACTGTCTTATAGCAATGGAGGACAGTCCTCTTTTAGCATTGTTCAATTTATCATACAGTAATGGTCGCTTACCTATTAAATGGACAATTGCCCTCATGATACCTGTACCTAAGGGAAATAATGATTACAGACCTATCTCATTGACTTCTTGTTTATCAAAAACTATGGAACGTATGGTTTTAAATAGGTTGTTGTATAAAGTTGACGGGCTCCTTTCTCCGAATCTTTATGGTTTTTTGAGGAACAAGAGTACCTCTGATTGCGTATTAAAAAGCCTTAGTACTGCTGGTGTCAACTGTAGAATGTTTTTAGATTTAAAGGGAGCCTTTGATAAAGCCAATAAGGATGTAATATTGGAGTGTCTTGTTAAAAAGGGTATAAAGGGCAAGCTACTGATGTGGATTTCACAATATTTGAGTAACAGAAGGGGAACTGTTATGTTTCAGGGTTACGAGTCCACTGAAAAGTATTTTGAACTTGGTACTCCACAAGGGGGTGTGCTTAGCCCCATGATTTTTAATATATTGATGGACGAAATTGCAAGTTATAAATTTCATGGAAATTCACAAGTAATCATTTATGCGGATGACATTCTCATACAATGCAAATCAGAGGAGACTTTGAGTATCGTGTTGACTGAAATGTCAGATCTTTGTATATCTTTAGGTCTTGTGGTAAATGAGAGTAAGACAAAATATCAATCACGAATAGTAAGTGATAAAGAATTCTGGCTGAATGGAGTAAAACTAGAAAGAGTAACAATTTATAAATATTTGGGTATGTATATTGGTTTTGGTAAGATAATGGATCAAATTACCTATGTGAAGAACATCTGTACATCTCGGCTTAAGCCATTACGTGTTTTGTCAAATCGTGGTAACGGTGTTGGTATTCCAATATTAAGGTCTGTATATCTTGCCACTATTAGAAGTATCATAGACTACTCGGCTCCAGTTTTATGTAGTTTTTCAGATAAAGATCTTCGCCCCTTGGAATTGTTGCAAAACGAAGCTATGAGGGTAATATTAGGTTGCCCTAGAACTGCAAGGATTGAAATAATGCGAATGGAGCTGAATCTCCCTCGTGTTACTCAAAGAATAAGAGAGTTGGCAGTCTCCTCAATTATAAGACTGATTAGACAGAATGATAGGCATTTCAAAATTATTATAAATAGATATGTGAAAGGCGTTCCAGGATTCTTCACACTGAATGAATATTCACGAAAGCTTTGTAAAATATTGAATGACTATAATGTTTTTGATTTCTGTGTACCTTTGCCAAGTTCACGTCTAATAAAACCTTGGATTACTGAGAAAGTAGATATAAGTATAGAGCAACTTGATTTGAGAAAAAGGGACAGCAATCCACTTGAACTTAAACAGCTGTTTTTGGAAAAGATATCTCGGTACCCAAAGGATACGGCGATTCATGCTTATTGTGATGGTTCTGTTACCGGATGTCGAGCTGGTCTTGGTGTTGTAATTAGAGAATTTTTTGAATTTGGTTATAGTACAGAGGAGAGAATATCTAAGCGTATTGGCGATCATAGCTCATCTACCACTGCTGAGCTGTTTGCCATATATGAGTGTTTGAAATTTGGAATTCATAAAGAAAAATCTATAATATGTTTTGTTGACAGTCAGAGTGCTCTTTTGGCTTTAAATGCCAAATTACCTTCAGATGAGGAAATAGTTACCAAATGCAACGAGTACATTTCTGTCATAAAAGGGTCAGGATACAGTGTAAAATTCGTCTGGATACCCTCACATTGTGGTATATATTTTAACGATGTTGCTGATGAATTAGCAAAACAGGGGTGCAATAAAGAATCTATAGATTACGCCACTTTAGTTAGTATGAGGAAAATAAAGTCACACATGGCAAGAGTAAGGGAAGGTTGGAATATTGAGATTGCTAGGGCAATCATGAGTAACGGCAGTAACAGTATGTCTCATTATGATTATGTAAGTAACAACACATGTTTTACTTATGGAAAGTCTTCAGCTAAATATGATGGAATTGTTATGAGACTTAAACTAGGCTATAAATACTATTGGGAATATAAGAGTGGAGAGGGTACCCCTTGTAAATTATGTGACGCTGCAAACTCACACACACTGCAACATTACATTATGGAATGTAGTTCTTTGGCAGAATTTAGGAATCTTGATGATAATTTTGAACAAATGGTGTGTTTTTTTATTAATAATAATTTGTACAAGAATATTGCAAATAAATTTAAAAAAACTGATATGAGGTACTAAAATTGTGAAGTTACTATATTACTTTTTATTTGTATAATGTTTTGTGTTTGCTGCAGTAATATAGAATTTGAAATGGAAGTGGTTGTTCTCTGTACATTAAATAATAGTTCTCCTTTTATGTGAAAACTGTCTGTAAAATGTATTTTATGTAAAAAATGTTTTGGTTATTTTGTAATGTGTAATGTAGCTTTCAAATTTATTATAACAGGGACTCCTCGTGGTTCCAAATACATGCGATTTCTGTGGCGCGAGGTAGCAGGTCGAGCGCACCTTCGCTTTTGGAGTCGTGGTGTTTGGCATCGCGGCGGGTCCGTTTTTGTTGCGGCGGGTTTTGGTGTCGTTTCCTTGTTGAATGATTGTTTTTGTGATGAATTTGTGAAGTGTGTGCATATTTTCTTGAGTCTTGGACGATTTTGGGAGGCTGGCCTCTTCGTGGTCTTGTTGTCGGCCCGCACCGTCGGGCCCAGAATTGTAATTGTCATTGCTTTATCAAATTATAACTATGATTAATTTATATGTAATTTCAGTCTGTGAAATAAATATATAAGGTTTGTGCTAATGTACTTTGGGTAAATGTGAAATTATTCATGTAGGTGTTTTCATTTGTAAAAACTGTTACTAATTGTATTTTTTGGGTCATATAAATTATTACTAGGGTTTACCTTTGTATTTAGCTTTTGTTCATTTATGTATATTAAAGTTAATTTATGTAAATTAAAGATAGAGTGGGCTGTCTAGCAAGACTAACAGCTCCTTTTGACCACTTTTTGTCAATAAATTTTTTGAATTTGAATTTGAATCCTACCATACTTTTTTGACACACGTGGTCTTCAAATAATTGACTATATTAGTTGGGCCAAGGTGCCTCTGACGCCATCTATTGGCGGTAAAGTAAAACTCGTTACGATTCAAGGGAGGGTGTCTGTTATTTGCCTTTCTTAATGTAATAATCTTGTTATTCTACGTAGTTCTTAATAACAATGCATGACATACCATGAAACATATTAGTCCTATTCTGTTTTCATAAAGAGGTAATTGAAAATAAGATCAGATAACTAAGAAATTACTTGATTGTCCCACTGATTTCAGTACATGTGGCATATCTGGCGACACTCCCCTGACCCCCAAATGTAATTGAACTAACGATTATTTGCTGAGGAAAGATTTCTGTGATATTTATTGTGAAATTCGTAATATTCTAAGAATGAAGTTGTGGCCAGACAACAAGGAACATCAAGTTATATTGCATATGTTTTACAGCATTTTTGTGCCCAAATAGAAACAGATATAAAGTAATGCAAATTATATTGAGTGGATGATGGGGTAATTAGCAATTTGGCACTCTACTGCTAACGCTATCTATTGGCCATGAAAGAAAACAATGTGTAGAGTTCTTTAATCCTTGCGTTCTAGAACCTTCCATGACGTCATTTGGTTTAAAAATAACCTAAAATAGCCTTCATGACTGGAACTGAATATAATTCATGCCTGTCCCACATATTTCCAAATAAGTATCAATCTATCACCCTCTTTTAATTGGAAAGAATCATTCACATGAATGGAACAAGAGACATGTGCTGCCATCTTTTGACAAGAAGTAGAAACACTCGAATTCTATTCAAAATTGGAGAAATGCGTTATTACTAAAACTTAATTTATGTATCAAAGATTCATAATCCCAATAATACTATTTTTTTCTTATTTTGGGGCTCTGATTTATGGCCATTATATGTAAAATACAGATAATATGTATTGCAAATAATCTAAAAGCAGACATAGCATTAAGAGTCCTAAATTTAACCAAATTTAACCCAGTTATAAATATTAATTCTCTATAGAATGTGCCTTATATATATATATATATATATATATATATATATATTACAATTTATATGCAATATATCATTTATGTGATGTGAACTGTCAATTAAGATTATCAAGTACAAAGCTCAAATATTCATAATCTCCATTACTGCAGTTGTAATCGTCCGTCAGAATTACTTCATAAAAAGCAATATTAAACGAGAAATCATACCGTAGTTTCACCGAGTTTGATATTATGAGAACATAATTACCATTCGTCACTGAAAATGTAATTAGAGTTTAATGTCCCGTAGTAACTTTTATATGAATTCTCTCCTACAAAATTAAAATTTTAATAAAATTTTGAAAATATAATATTTGGAAAACATACAAATCTTGAGATATACTGATTTTTTATTTATTATTCTTAATTAAACGATGATTTTTACTTTACAGATATCTAGGAGTAATTTGAAGTTTAAGAATAAAAATAAAGTTAAATTCTTATCATAGAAAATATTTCATTTTTTAAGAATTCACGAAAAATGATTTTCTTTTCAAATTTATCAGCCTTTTGTGTGTGTGTGTCTCTCTCTCTCTCTCTCTCTCTCTCTCTCTCTCTCTCTCAGACATTATTGTATTGGAATGAGTGTTTATACAAAAAAATTCTAAACATTGAGGCATTACGCAAATTATTCTCCTCTCTCTCTCTCTCTCTCTCTCTCTCTCTCTCTCTCTATCTCTCTCTCTCTCAAATAAACATAGACACACAGCCTACACGACTTCTGAGACATTGGTGTGGGTGTGTATGCATGTATGAATGTATGTCTGTGGGGGTATACCTTAACGTGGTGAAATGGTTAGTGTATCGCCATGATCAGTAAAGCTGTACTAGTCAAGGCCACCCATACTAATGTTGGTGTCCTGTGAGCGATCTGATTAAAGTTTCCCACCATCACTAATATGCAGTTGGCTTTCGTGGGGATGAAAACTGGCCAAACCCCAGACATGAATAAAGTCTATAAGCTGCTGCATTTGTTATTGTTGTTTAAAGATTTATGAATGGCATAGACAAGGGACAGCGACAATGCCCTGGAGACTGACCATATATACATACGATCAGCACCGAAGTGTTCTATCTACCCAAGTTAGGACAAGGAAGAGCCAGGCAATGGCTGCCAATAACTCAGCAGGTAGACCTATAGGCTCCCTCAAACCCCTCCCTCCCTCCATGAAAGGATGGTGAGGCTGCAGACACTACAAAAACTATCAAGCTTCAGCGGGATTCAAACCCAGTACGGTGATCGCCAAGCTGGGACTTTTTCAATAGGCCACCCGTCGTTGTTATTGTGGTAGGGTATATGTGTGTTTTTGTCTGTGCGGGAAATTAACTCAACATTTCATTACAAAACAAAATATTCAATAATCTTCATTAAGATTAACCAATAAATAGAATTTTAAAGATGTTTAAAATTCCTTTCCTCTGAAGATAAATCTTATAAGAAGATAATTACTGATAAGGGAACGATTAATTTGATTCCTGAAAAAATTAATGATTTCCTCTGCACGAATCACTAATGTGTTATGTGTCGGCGCATGGGAGCAGGAATCCAAGGTCGTGGTCTGCCAGTACCGATGTCACAAAGGAGGGTGGTGTTGGAGTCGACGAGGGAGAAGTGTTCCCAACGGAGGGACGTGCAGGATGTCCTACATTCTAGATATTCTGGATCCTGTCGTTGGGCTTCAGCCAGGGCATTGTAATCCAATCCCAGTTGAACGGCAGCCAACGTGTTTCTTGACAGGGCATCGGCAACGGGATTCATTTTCCCAGGGACGTATTGAAGGGTGCAATTTTATTCAGACTGTCGAGTAAAGGCGTGCACCAGAGGCATGTGGTCAGTGCGAATGATGAAGGGCATAACTTCTAAGAAATGACGAAAATGACGGACAGCCAAGTGTACCGCCAGAAATTTTCGATCGAAGGTAGAATAGCCTGATTCTGACTTGGACAGTTTTCTGCTGAAGAAGGCCAATAGGCGGGGCGAGCCGTTGACCACCTGCTCGAGTACTGCACCAATAGCGACGTCGCTGGCATCGGCGGAGAGAAGGAGAGTGGCATGTGGGATAGGAAAAGTGAGAGCCGCAGCAGTTGATAGGGCCTTCTTTGCATTGCAGAAAGCTGCTTCTTGACGGGGACCCCACTTCAGGTCCTTTGGCTTTCCGTTGAGGGAGGCGTAGAGGGGAGCAAGAGTGGCGGCAATGGCTGACAGAAAACGGTGATAATAGTTGTTCATGCCCAAGAACACCTGCAGAGCTTTGACGGTCGAGGGTTCGGGGAAGTTCTGAACGGCTGCTACCTTCTCAGGGAGGGGATGGACTCCTTCAGGAGTGATGCGATGCCCTAAGAACGACACTTTGTTGGCGCCAAATGTACACCTGTCCTACCGGACTACAAGGCCGTTTTGTTGCAGGCGGTCGAGCACGATGCGCAGGTGACAGAGGTGTTCCTGTTTTGAGGAGGAGAACACAAGTATGTCGTCCACATAACATACACAGAAAGGGAGGTCCCCTAAGATGCCATCCATGAGACGTTGAAATGTGGCCCCAGCATTACGAAGGCCAAAACAGGAGTAATTGAAGGTGTATGTACCAAACAGAGTGATGATGGCAGTCTTGGAGATGTCTTCTGGGTTCATAGGCACCTGATAATACCCCTTCAGGAGATCGAGCGTAGAGAAAACCTTTGCTTTGTGCATGTAGGAGGTCACGTCGGCAATGTTTGGGAAGGGGTAGTGATCCGGTTCTGTTTGCATGTTCAGGCGCCTGTAATCCCCGCACGGACGGAGGGAGCCGTCTTTTGCAAAACGATGTGTAAGGGTGACGACCATGGGCTGGAGGGCTTTTGGCAAAGGCCCATTTCCTCCATTTCGGTGAACGTCCGTTTGGCGGCTGCCAATCGTTCCGGTGCCAGACGTCTGAATTTTGCGAAGACTGCGTCGTCTTCATATGGTGATAAGTACCGTGCTTGGCAGGAACCGTGGGCGTTTGGCGAAGTTCTGGACGGAAAAATTCCAGGCACGACGTGAGGAGGTGTGCGTAGTTATCCGTGGGTGCGCTGATGTGGAGAGCGAGGGTAGAGGTGGCGGGTTGAAGAGGTGTCGACAAGTACGAGTCTGCGTTGACCAATCGTCGGTGGGCGACATCGAACAGAAGGTGAAAATGAGAGAGGAAATCCGCACTGGGGATTAGCATTGTGACGTCAGCAACGAGAAACTTCCAATTTGATTTACCGTTTCCGAACGATAATGTGAGGTTCTCGTAACCGTAGGTGGGTATCGCAGATCCTTTGGCAGCTACCAAGCGGACGTCGGCAGATGTAGACAGACTACGTCGTGTCTTGAAGAGTTTCCTTGGCAAAAGAGAACGACAAGCACCCGTGTCTACCAAAAATCGCACGCCCGTTCCTGCATCATATAAAAAGAAAAGATTAGAAACACGGGAGGCCACCGCCACGAGCGATGGCCTACTTACACGTTTTTTGGCCACTGACAATCCTCGGCATATTTCTTTGCGGTTGCTCCGAATCTGAAGTGGTAGTAGCAAAACTGCGGCGGATGGGAGGTAGTAAGTGGCTGTAGAAGTCGTTTGTTGGGGCGCGAGCGATTGGTGGGGGGGTGGGTGGCTTTGTCACCGCTTCGGCCCATCAGGGGGTAGGCGTGCATGTCTTACGGCATTCATGTCAGCTTCAGTTAACGTTGAATAGGCATCCTCTTCGTCAGGGGTGGAGTCGTTGATGGAGGTCTTGAAGTGGCTGTCCATAAGGGCGTCGGCTTTGGTTATCATGTCCTTTATGGGTAAACTATCGACATCGGGTATGGCAGCGCGTATAGGTCCAGGCAAACAGCGTATCCAAAGGGCACGAAGTAGGTTCACCTCACGAGGAGAGCCGTCTGCGGCAGGTTGAAGGCGAGCGATACTGGTCATTTCCCTGAGGGCAAGCGAAGCCCCTTGGTCCCCCAACGGTTGTTGAGAGAGCTGAAAAAACCTTTGCTATACAGGCGGCTAGCGACGGGGGAGTACTGCTGCAGAAGGTATGTTTTGAGGGCGTCATACGCTATTGGGGTGTCTCCTTGTTCACAAAGCCAGTCGGATATTTCTGGGAAGGTGTCCTCGGGTATCGCCGCGAGAACATAATCTGCTTTGGTGGTTGAGCGAGTCACTCCGTTGATGCGAAACTGGACTTCTGCGCGCTGAAACCAAGCAAATGCCTCTCCCCTGGCAAACGGTGAAAGTTTCAATGGGGCGGCAGCAGCGCCAACTGCTGTAGTAGAGTCCGTCATAGTACCAACGATGGAGGGGCGAGGGAGGTGGGGGTGGAAGGCAGTGGGAGCGAGTCAACTTCCGGGGTCACCAATGTGACGGTGCCGAGAGAGAGGTTATGACTCAAAGGCAGGATGCAATCAACTGAGTTGTTTATTAAAGAACACTCTCCTTTATATACAAAATCTCAAAGCAACAAGAATTTTCATGTTCAAATATTGACAATGTTACAGAGGAGAAAAGCAGACATGAATTTTCATGTTCGTTTTAGTGCGAGGGAAGAGCAAAGATACAAGCATAATATATACAAAAGGAATTATGTACAATTGTGTGACACACGGTTGGTACAAGCTTAGGAAAGCCGATACTTTGTTTACCTCTCTTCTTCTCTTCGTAGCCCGCGGAAAGTTAGGCCTTCAAAGCAGAACTCTCTCTCTCTCTCTCTCTCTCTCTCTCTCTCTCTCTCTCTCTCTATCTATCTATCTATCTATCTATTTATATAACTATCTATCTTGAAGCTTTATGCACTATTTGATATGTAAAGTATGTTTCATATCAAACAAATGCAAATGTTTGTTCGATATTTATTTGATCTTGAAAGGGGAATCTCTCTCTCTCTCTCTCTCTCTCTCTCTCTCTCTCTCTCTATCGAGAAGATTTATGTTCTTTTTGATAATGTGCAATATTGATTTCATGATAAATCTATACAAAATCTTCTTCGATATTTGCTTGCAGTTAAACTCATCAGTCGAAGGAGGGTTGGTTCCGCCATTAGTCATTCCACCCACAACCTCATCAGGAAGCGTTAACCCATTCATGGTTTTATTTCAAGCAGACAAACAGTGACAAACACGACTAAAAGAAAGTGATTTACCTCAAAAAAGTCTTCAATCTGTACCAAGTTGAATAAACATTAAATTCTTCATCTAGAGAACTAGGTTTAGAGGGAACAAGCATATAAACAGTTCGGTGTTATTTAGGGAGCATGTATGTAAAGAGTCAGAATTAAAAGATTCATCGCCCTCAAATGAGGACAAACGCTTCCTCGTTACTTGAGAATTAACTTTTTAAATCCCCAAACGAAGGGAAAAATCAAATGAAAATGTTTGTAAAGGATTTTTTTAGATAGGGAGTTTTATTTAATTTTTTAAATTTTTCTTAACTGCGCTTCTAAGAAATACATTTCCTGGAATACTTTTCTAAAAACTTTTCTAAAAATTACTTTGTTAAAAGAAATTTTATTTTTTTTGCAAGCAATTTCTTTTTTTTTATAAATTACAGGTTTTAAGAAAATTTTTTTTATTTCTTTCTGAAATGAATGCAGAAGAAATTGAGTTAGAGTTTGATAAAAGAGATTTTATCTTATTACAACGAATATTTTTTATAAATTGAAGCTTCTAGGAATAAGAAATCTATTTTATTTCCGAAAAATATTGCAAAAGAAGTTATTCTAAACAATTTTGATTTGATTGAAAGAAATATTTTTCACATATTGGAGCTTTTTTCTAAATATATTCTCCCATATACTTATCAATGAGGAGAGAGAGAGAGAGAGAGAGAGAGAGAGAGAGAGAGAGAGAGAGAGATTAATAAAAAAATATAATGAACTGGGAATATATTAGGAGAAGTATGGTCGAAAGAAATATGTTGTACAAAAAGAAGAGAGAGAGAGAGAGAGAGAGAGAGAGAGAGAGAGAGAGAGAGAGAGATTGATAAAATATAATGAACTGGGAATATATTAGGAGAAGTATGGTCGAAAGAAATATGTTGTATAAAAGGAAGAGAGAGAGAGAGAGAGAGAGGAGAGAGAGAGAGAGAGAGAGAGAGAGAGAGAGAATGTATGAATTCACGTTTATAGTCTGTTTCTGGAAAGCTGAAAATACTTTCCGTTGCTGAAAGGTTTCCCAACCACGAAGGGATATCACGCAACATTTAATGCCAAGGAAAGTTATTATGATCGTAACAGCATATACACCTCTCTCTCTCTCTCTCTCTCTCTCTCTCTCTCTCTCATAAAAGAATCCCCTTTATATCTATACATATAAATGATATTATAAAGGTCTCTCTCTCTCTCTCTCTCTCTCTCTCTCTCTCTCTCTCTCTCTTATAAGATACTCCCTTTTATATTTATGCATAAAAATAACATAATAAAGCTCTCTCTCTCTCTCTCTCTCTCTCTCTCTCTCTCTCTCTCTTATAAGAAAATGCCCTTTATGTATATCCAAAAAAGTAACATAGTAAATCTCTCTCTCTCTCTCTCTCTCTCTCTCTCTCTCTCTCTCTCTCTGCTTACCTTTGATAAGAACTGCATTACGTTTTATAATACGGAATGCGTTTAATGTTTAGGGGTTTAAAGGCCACTCATGAATGGCATAAGGCAAGGGACAGTGGCAATTTCCTAGAGACTGACCATATATGCATATCTTTAGCGCTCAAGACCCTCTCCACCCTAGCAAGGACCAGGGAGGGCCAGGCAGTGGCTGCTGATGACTCAGAAGGTAGATATATAGGCTCCCCAAATCCTCCATCCTTAGCTCACAAGGATTGTGAGTTTGAAGTCCCTTCTCTAACCAAGCTACGACCAGGGTGGGCCAGGCAGTGGCTGCTGATGATTCAGAAGATAGACCTATAGGCTCCCCCAAACACCCTATCCTTAGCTCACAAGGATAATGAGGCTGCAGACACAACAAAAAACTATAGAGCTTGAGCGGGTTTTGAACTCCAGTCGTGCAGAACTCCAGGCAGGGGGGTTTCTGATAGGCCGTCAAAACCTTAAATATCGTTTTATCTAGTAACTAACAAACGGTGTTACCGAATTTTCCCCCTTCCTATGTGTTCCTTAATCCAAAATTTTCATTCAAAAACATTATTTCTTCAATACCATCGGATATGTTATAAAATTCTATATCATTTATCTTTCTTTTGAGATATTATTAATGCTTTGATTTTATTTTATACTATTTAACAATAATACAGACTGATGTGATTTCTCCTTATCCTAGAGAGAGAGAGAGAGAGAGAGAGAGAGAGAGAGAGAGAGCCTTACCTTATTATAAGGTAAGGCTCTCTCTCTCTCTCTCTCTCTCTCTCTCTCTCTCTCTCTCTCTCTCTCTCTCTAATTTCTATTTGATTTCGTAATTAAATTATGATTGTTACCTCCACCATAGGAGGTGAAGAGGAGGTTATGTTTTCGCCCTTGTTTGTATGTTTGTTTGTTTGTGAACAACTTCCTGGCCACAATTTTACTCATAGAGAAGAGGAACTTTCAGGGAATAGGCCTAATTGTTATGTTAAGATGAGGAGGTGATTCGATTATGAAAGGTCTATGTCAAAGGTCAAGGTCAAGGTCGAGAAAAATGTCTAGAAATAAGCTCCAACGATGGAAATTTTATTATTTTATTATTTCATTATTTTATTACCTTATTTTTCTTGATTTTTTTATTTATATTCCATTTGGTGATTGTAGTTCGTTAGAAAAGCAGGATGCTACGAGCCCAAGAGTTCCAACAAAGAAAGGAAACAAGGAAACAAATAAAATATAAAACGAAGTAGTAAGGAATTTTCCAACAAAGAATTTAGCTTAGGTAATAATAATAATAATAATAATAATAATAATAATAATAATAATAATAATAATAATAATAATAATAATAATAATAATAATAATAATAATATGTCGTAGGAACGTAAGTTCAGGTTCAACCCAAAGATATTAGAGTAAAGACCCAGACTGTTATATTGATTATTATTTAATCATAAAATTAATAAACTAGATGGGCACTGAGTAGAGAGCATGCCTCCGCCACGCCCAGCAGTCTCATTTTGCTTTTAACTCCTCTGCGTATTTGTATTTCGATGTATTTTCTTCAAAATCTAATGGATTTGTCCTTGGATCATACCTTACTTATTCCCCAAGTTTAGTTGAAATTGGTTCGGTAGTTTTTTGTAATGTTCAAAAACAATAAATAAACTATAACAAAATAGTTGTCATTTACTCAACATTGGATTACTTTCAAAGTACTGCAGCGTACTTGTACTTTGATATACTTTATCAAAAATGTTACAAATTCATCCTTGGGTTATACTCAACATGACTACGAAGTTTGGTCAAAATTGGTACAGTAGTTTTTGTGTAAAATTGCTTAGAACAAACAAATGAATAAACAAAGAAAAATAGATTTTGGATTTTGGCGAAGGCAATTATCAAAAGATAAGGAATAAAAAGGAAATAAAAAAAATATATATAATTATATAAAAAAATAGATAAATCTGTTACAGTATCATAATTTCCAGTGGGGACAATAAAAGAAAGAGTCACAGTAACCAACACCTTACTTTAGAGGTCTGGTACGAGCAGCAATGAGACAAAACCCTCAAAATGAAAGACAAAAATCAGCCTTTTTTTCTTTAGTAACTTTTGTTTAATTAATAATCAAATCTTTCTTAAAATTCTCTATTTTCCAAAGACAAAATCAGGAAAAGCGTGGCTCTTTTGAATTAATTCCTGGAAATTAGAGAGAGAGAGAGAGAGAGAGAGGAGAGAGAGAGAGAGAGAGAGAGAGAGATATTCTATGACATTTTAAATATTCAATGAAAT
>NC_090758.1:11484027-11493292 GCF_036898095.1 Palaemon carinicauda
ATTTCTTCCTAGAAGCGATCTGAAGAGGAGCCACTCTACCCAGGGTTTATACTTGGGGCATGTTACTATTACCTTAAATGCTGCTATTTTATACCTTAGATTAGCAAAAACCTCTCCAATTTCCTTGAATTTGACGCTAGTAAAACCGGATTTACATTAGATTTACCTTAAAGAATTTCCTCAAAACCATGCAAATTACCCTCAAATAAGGTAAATACCTTAAAAAGTTTAAACCTTGACCTAGAGGACCCTCTTGACACTTTCAGATAATAATAATAATAATAATAATAATAATAATAATGATAATAATAATAATAATAATAATGATAATAATAATAATAATAATAATAATAATAATAATAATAATAATAAAACAAGAATCAAATATTCATTTAATTGAGCACCAAATTAATCACCGATTCCCTTGTTGGTCTTCCGTTAAATCCATTAACTGAGATCTATCCATTATTGTGGTTTATAAACCATTAGGTAATGGATAATCCATTAACTAATGGCCAGGGGATGAATATTTCAAGATATGAGATAGATATGAAATATCATTGTCTTTTGTCTAAAGTAATTAAATAATATCTGATTGAGATACTACCACTAGAGAGTTATGGGGTCCTTTGACTGGCCAGACAGTACTTCATTAAGAAAAATATGTGATTGAAGCTTTTTGTTTAGGAAATTATTCCTCTATCCCCAAGGGAATGGAATGGAGAGAGAGAGAGAGAGAGAGAGAGAGAGAGAGAGAGAGAGAGAGGGAGAGAGAGAGAGAGAGAGAGAGAGAGAGAGGACATTTTGAGCTGTCCAAAAAGACATTTCTCAAATACTACCAGGAAATTTCCTCCAATTAACCATGTTTGAGAATAATGTTTGTAAAATAATATTGTTGGTTTATAGGAAAATCATTAGCAAATTTTGCAAAATCGTATAAATAGATATATTTATTTATCGGAATGTCTTTAAAAATCTTGAATATCTTCCATTTTTTTCATATACAGTTTATACATTTGTTATATATCAAATATTCTCCAAAGAAAATCTTTACAACATCCAGGATTCTACACAAAATTAACTTAAAATTACTGATGTAAACCTATTATTATTATTATTATTATTATTATTATTATTATTATTATTATTATTACTAACCAAGCTACAGCCCTAGTTCGAAAAAGCAAGAAGCTATAAGCCCAAGGGCTCCCACATGTAAAAATAGCCTAGTGAGGAATGGAAACTAGGAGAAGTAATAAAAAATCAAATAAAAATACTTCATGAACAGTAACAACATTAAAATAGATCTTTTATATATAAACTATAAAGAGAAACTTATGTCAGGATGTTCAACATAAAAACATTTGCTGCGAGTTTGACCTTTGGAAGTTCCCGCCGATTCAACTGTCTGATAGGAGAGATCGTTCTACAATTTTGGACACATCTGGAATAAAATTCTGGAATATTGTTTTCATTCATTTGTAATAAATGATAAGAAATCAATGAACATAATATTAGTCTTTTCCTCATAAAAGCCTCCTCTCTCTCTCTCTCTCTCTCTCTCTCTTCTCTCTCTCTCTCTCTCTCTCTCTCTCTCTCTCTCTCTCTCTCTCTCTCTCAAACAGCTTTATTTACATGCATACATTTACAAAAGGAAATGATGATAAAGTTTACTTTATAACTAATTAACACTCTGGAACGCACTTATCAACAAACACAAATTCGCAGGTAGGTGACGTAGGGCAGTCAGTCAGACGTTGACGAAGACACAAAAATATGACAATTTTCTTTTTCATTATTCGATTTATCCAAGTGATGACACTGGTTATAAGAAAATCAAATTAGCCATAGTTATGCACCTTCTGGCATATAGCTATTACTCGTTAAATGATTTGAATCTGTAATGAATAATAATATTCTCCATTCAAGGAAATTCCATTTGGCAGCGCAGTCCCAAACTCGTCCCACCAACCCTAACTATGCTTATGATTGTTATCTTGGTCACTTGTACAGAGAAATGACTCATTATTAATGTGTTCTCATGGAGAAAGGAACTACTAAACACTTTTATAAGTTAAACTCAGGTTGCTTCCAATAGAATATTAAAAACTCACACCATTTTCCGATAAAAATATCCATTTATAATAAGGAAACGATTGTTGGACAATTTACCAACTACCAATTCTCTAGCCTCTACCTTTCTACCAAACTTTTTTGACACACGTGGTCTTCAAATAATTGACTATATTACTTGGCAAAGGTGCCTCTGATTGCCATCTATTGGCGGTAAAGTGAAACTCGTTGCGATGTAAGGGAGGGAGCTAGCGGGTGGCTTTGGTTGATTATGCCTTTCTTAACGTAATAATCTTGTTATTCTAAGTAGTTCTTGAAAGCAATACATGTCATACCATGAAACATATTAATCTTATTTTGTTTTCATAAAGAGGTAATTGAAAATAAGATCAAATAACTAAAAAATCACTTGATTGTCTCACTGATTTCAGTACATGTGGCATATCTGGCGACACCCCATGACCCCCATATGTAATTGAACTAACAATTGTTTGTCGAAGAAATATTTCTGTGATATTTATTGAGAAACTAGTAATATCCTAAGAATTAAGTTGTGGCCAGTACAACAAGGAACATTAATTTCACGTGCGTCTGTTTTATAGCAATTTTGTGCCCAAATAGCAACAGAAATAAAGTAATGAAAATTATAATGAGGGATGATGGGAGTAACTGACAATTTGGTAGTCTACTGCTAACACCATCTATTGACCATGAAAGTAAACAATTTGTAGAGTTCTTTCATCCCTTGCGTTCTTGAACCTTCCATGACGTCATTTTGGTTTAGAAATAACATTAGATTAGCAAAAACGGAAATTACCTTGAAATTACCTTAAATATTCCCTTGAAACAATGCAAATTACCTAAAATTAAGGTAATTACCTTAAAAAATTTCAACTTTAACCTAGTGGACTCTGTCTACCCCACGACACTATCAGATAATAATAATAATCATAATAATAATAATAACCATCATTATTATTATCCTTATCAATATTGATATCTATTTTTATTGTTAATAATAATAATAATAATAATGAGTAATAATAAGAATAATAATAAGAATTATTATTATTATTACTAACAATAATAATAATTATTAATAATGATGATGATAATAATAGTAATTATTATTATTATTATTATTATTATTATTATTAACAATAATAATAATTATCAATAATAATTATTATCCTTAATAATAATAATAATAATAATAATAATAATAATAATAATAATAACAGCACATAAAAGTTTGGGGTGAACATATAGATCTACCTGCTGAGACATTAGTAGCTATTACCTGGTCATCCTTGGTCCTAACTTAGGTGCTTAAGGGGATTGGCCTACATGAAAGATTTTATTCTATTCTCAAATTGAATCTAATTGGAAAAATAAGAAATTTAAGAACCTTAAACTTTAACACTAGTTTTAATTAACAGAGGGATGGCTTCAATATATATGAAGTTTAAGTTGCCTGTCACATTCAACTCATTAATATCGATGTATGAGTAAAGTTCCATTTTTATCAAATATCTCTAAACCTTAAAAAAAAGGTCTGCAAAATTTTATCTAAATCAAAATAAGGAGAGGATGGCTTTTAAACATAATGGAGTGTTGTTACCATCCTATTCACAAAGAGTCTATTTACATATATGAAAATTTTACAAAATAGATATAGGAAAACCCTTAAGTTCTTAACTAATTCAACTTTTTAAGTAACATCTGTATCCTCTAAGTCACTTTAGAAACGTAAATGTGCTTCGATAAAGGATACTTTAATTCTTAAGTAGTTTTATAAGTGAATATTTTAAACGAGGACTTTCTCCACTACTTATAAATGGAAGTAATTAACAAGCACAACTCCTTAGATCTTACTTAAAAGAAATAAGTATATACATATTCTTTTATTCTCTCTCCTCTCTCCTCTCTCTCTCTCTCTCTCTCTCTGAGAAAAAGGAAATTTCAATTTCATGAGTATTATATACAAACGAACATACTGATGTAACCTCTCTCTCTCCTCTCTCTCTCTCTCTCTCTCTCTCTCTCTCTCTCTCTCTCTCTCTCTTGTTGACATACATGCTGTGTATAATATATCAAAAGGAACACATAGTCAATAAAAGATATTAATATATTCCAGAATTCTACTTTCGTGAGAATATATTTCCATTGCCATCAGCTGTATTATATTACAATAGAGAGAGAGAGAGAGAGAGAGAGAGAGAGAGAGAGAGACGAGAGAGAGAGAGAGAGAGAGCCTTACCTTATTGCCTTATTTTTTGTTTGGGTTCCCCCAGGTCCCTCAGTGTGAGGCACCTCGTATATCCACCAGAGAGTTGCTAATGCATCTTCCGGTGTATTTTGCATCTTCCAGTCTTGGATGGTCCTGGGATGCATGTTAGGTATTTATCGAGCTTATTCTTAAACACATCCACGCTCACTCCTGATATGTTTCTTAGATGAGCTGGCAGCACATTAAATAGCCGCTGCATTATAGATGCTGTTGCGTAGTGGATTAATGTCCTGTGCGCCTTTCTCAGTTTACCTGGTATATTTTTTGGCACTATTAATCTACCTCGGCTTGCTCTTTCTGATATTTTTAGCTCCATGATGTTTTTATTAATTCCTTGTATTTGCTTCCATGCTTGTATTATCATGTAGCGTTCTCTTCTCCTTTCTAGACTGTATAGTTTTAAAAATTTGCAGTCTTTCCCAGTAGTCAAGGTCCTTAACTTCTTCTATTCTAGCAGTATAGGACCTTTGTACACTCTCTATTTGCGCAATATCCTTTTGGTAGTGTGGGTACCATATCACATTGCAGTACTCGAGTGTACTACGCACATAAGTTTTGTAAAGCATAATCATGTGTTCTGTTTTTCTTGTTTTAAAGTGTCTGAATAACATTCCCATTTTGCTTTACATTTAGCCAACAGTGTTGCTATTTGGTCGTTGCATAACATATTCCTATTTAACATTACACCAAGGACTTTAATTGTTTCCTTGTTTGTGATTGTCTCATTATTAGGTCCCTTGTATGCATATACCCTTCCTTCTCTGTTTCCCATAATTTATTGATTTGAATTTATCAGAGTTAAATACCATCCTATTTATCTCCGCCCATTCATATATTTTGTTTAGATCTCTTTTGTAGTGAGTTCCTATCTTCATCAGAAGTAATTTCTCTACTTATTCTTGTGTCATCGGCGAAACTTCTCATCACGGAGTTTTCAACATCACAGTCTATGTCTGAGATCATAATTACAAACAGCAGTGCAGTTAATACCGTACCTTGTGGCACGCCAGATATTACCTGGGCTTCATCTGATTTCTCGTCATTTGCAACCACTACCTGTTTTCCTTTTTTGCAGGAATTCTTTTACCCATTTTCCTATCTTTCCCACAATATTATGCTTTCTCATTTTTTTCTCTAATATATTATGGTCTACCTTGTCAAAGGCTTTTGCAAAAATCTAGATAGATCACATCTGTGTCTTTTTCATTTATCATATTTTTGTATATGTTTTCATAGTGTGCTATCAGTTGGGTCTGTGCACTTTTTCCAGGCACAAAACCTTGTTGACCTATATTAAACAAATTATTTTTAACCAAAATGGTTCATTATTTTCTTTTTTGTTACCCTCTCATACACTTTCATAATATGTGATGTTAGACTAACAGGTCTATAATTGCTTGCCTCTAGTCTTGATCCACTTTGAAAATAGGGGTTATATAAGCCTAATTTATGTTTAACATATATCTCGCTCATATCTACACTTTGTATTAGCAGTATTGCAAGTGGCTTCGCGATAGTGTTTGCAGTTTTTTTAACAAATTTGCTGAACTCCATCTGATCCGGCTGCCGATCCATTTTTAATTTCGTTTATAGCCTTGACAATATCTGCTTCATTAATATCTATATCCGTTAGATATTCAACATTTTCTTCTCTCATTTCTGTTTCATTATTCTCATTCGCAATTCTTGGCGTGAACTCACTCTTATATTTTTCTGCTAATATGTTGCATATTTCCTTTTTTTCATTCGTTAGCCGTCCTTCAATTCTTAGAGGGGCCTATTTCTATTCTCCCTTTATTCATCTTTTTTGCATAGGAGTAAAGTACTTTGGGGTTTCTTTTTATATTTTGAAGTGTCCTTTCTTCTGAGTCCCCTTTTTCATTTTCTTTCGATTGTATAATCTTTTGTTCTGCATTTTCTATCTTACATTTTATTTCCCTCATTTTCCACACATTTTTTTCTTGTGCAAGATTTTTCTTCACTTTCTAATTTTCTGAAATAAGATCCTTCTGTCTCTTGATATGCACGTCTTTTGTTTATTTTTTTTCGGTACATATTTTTCAACAATTTTCTCCAGTATTTTGTACAGTATGTCCGTATTTACCTGTATATTATCACTTACAAATACATTTTTTCCATTCTTTATTCAGTTCTTCATTTATTTCTGACCATTTTATATTCTTACTGTAGAAATTATATTTTCCATATCCTTCCCAAAGTTTTGTGCTTTTATCAATTCTGTGATCACTTGCTTTGGAATGGACTATCAATTCTATGACATTGTGGTCTGAAATTCCCGTGTTATACACTATTATTTCTTTAACATAATTCACCTCATTCACAAATAGTAGATCTAGGACATTTTCCTTTTTTTTGGAATGTGGTTTATTTGTTGCATATTATGTTGTAATAGCATATCTTGAAGCTTTTCAAATGGCCTCTTATCTTCTGCGCTACTATTACTCTCTTTTTTATATGTATACATACAACCACTTTCTTCTATCCGTTCTTTCCAATCCACGAAAGGAAAGTTAAAATCTCCGGATAGCAGTATATTCCAGTCTTAATGATTTCTACATATATCATCTATTTTTTCTATTATTATGTCAAACTCCCTTAGTATTTGGGGGTCTGTAAACTACAATATTCACTAGTTTTTTCAAATTCAAATTCTACCGCAATCAATTCACATTCTGTGTTGCTGTATTTTTCACAGACTTTTCCTTGATTTATGTCTCTTCCATATATTGCGGTTCCCCCTTGATTCCTATTTTTTTCTGTCTGTTCTATAAGTCTGGAAACCCTTTATCTGGTCATCACTGGCAGTCCCTTGGGAATACCAGGTTTTCACTTATATTTAATATATCTATTTTTTCAATTTGGGTTAGTTCTTCTAAGAACCCTATTTTCCTTTTAGAGTTACTTGTGACTAAACCCTGTGCATTCATCACTATTATGGTTTGTGTTTCATCCCATTATTTAATATTGGTAATAATATGAATTCCTCCCATGCTTCCTTCCTGTTCTGATATGATGTTCTTTTCTTCATTTCCCGGAATTCTGCCATTAACCTGTTAAGCGTCCCCCCCAGGACCAGGTTGCCGCTAATGTACCGTCATGCCTTATTTGCCCTGAGCGGTCATCCAATAATGATAATTTTTCAAAGTTGATATCATTTCTTTATGCTTATAGTTCATATTTATATTTAAAAGTAGGGATATTAATTAAATGGCGGAATAAAGAAAAAAAACAATTAATACTACTATTATTTCATTTCAAAAGGCTACATAATACTGAATATTCTAATGGGTTCTTTTTATCTTCAATCGTAAATCTTAGGCCAGGATTAGCAACAAAAGCAAAGGGATAAGTCTCTCTCTCTCTCTCTCTCTCACTCTCCTCTCTCTCTCTCTCTCTCTCTCTCTCTCCGTATATCGTTTTCTGTATACTTTTTATATATATTCGTCATACATTTGTACATTATTTATCCACTTTATTCTCTCTCTCTCTCTCTCTCTCTCTCTCTCTCTCTCTCTCCTCTCTCTCTCTCTCTCTCTCTGCATTTCCTTTCCTATATAGTTTTTTGAAATCTCGTTGTCCAGTCATTCGGCAATGAGAAGCAATTTTCGCTCTCAGCATCGAAAGAAAACTTTGTTTCTTCAATATCCTCATCACTGGGAGGATTCAGAACTAGTGCTCTCATTATCAAACAGGTTATCATTATTAAATTCCTCAACAAGAATATCATTTATTTCATCTAAAGAAATAACCTTGACCTTTAGACCGCTCATTGTAAAAGGAACAACAATTAACCTTATCTGAATGAACGCCCGAAGCACACTGAAAGGAAACCAGTTTTCTAACATCAAGCTACCTTCAGAAAAATAGTTGCCAGACATCATATAAGTTTCTATTTACAGGCCCCATATGCTGAGAGTGTTGCCAAGTGGTGATCCTATACTTACTATACGAGTAAACGTATTATCACGAGACTGACGACTTGATAAAGGCAGTTAAAGTCATGAACGGAATATGCAGTTTGAAGGCGGTACCGAGTAGATCGTGGTGAACGGTTTTATCACGTGGGTGACGCTTAAACAGGTTAAAAAATCCAACTTTTCTATTATATTTGCTCTTTCGCCTTCATATTTATTTTTGCGTGTATACCTGCAATTATCCCCATCTGCAAATATCCCCTATCTGCACCAACCCCTGGCATTGTAGATGCATTCTTTGTAGTTGGGCTCTAAATGTGAGTATTTGGGTTGAAAGGGCTCATATCTTAGGTTTTTTGGTGCTTAGCGCGGTATATACGCGGCCTGCTTTTTTGTTTCTTTTCTTGTTTCATTTTTGCTTTCATTTTTCTTTTCAGTTTGCTGAGTTTTCTTATTCTCATTCATAGTTGCAGGATGCATATATCCACATTTTTTGTTGAAACTGCATCCTTTTCCTTCTTTTAGGTTTTTGCATATTTTTGGATGGAGATCTCTGCATTCGTCTCCATATCCGTCTAAATACGCACAGTTACCATATATTTCATAATTATGGCATATCTTTGGATGCTTGTAGTAGCATCTTTCGCCAAATCTGCAATTCCCTCTTTTCAGCATATTGCAGACTATATCCTTCTTTTCTATTTTTTCTTGTTCTTGCTCTTCCCTAAAATTATGTAGGTCCGGGTAGAGTCTCTTGGGTCTATTATTTGTTTCCATCTGATAATTTATTTCTTCATAAGTATGTTGATGGATGGCATCATAAGATATATCAATGATTTCCTCTGCATCCTTACACATATCCTGTTAATTTTTCTCTTCTCCTTCTTCTTCTTCTTCTTCTTCTTCTTCTTCTTCTTCTTCTTCTTCTTCTTCTTCTTCTTCTTTATCTTCAACTATTTGCAGATTT
>NC_090758.1:11503792-11516292 GCF_036898095.1 Palaemon carinicauda
TACTTTACATATAATGATCATAAATCAGAGACCCAAAATAAGAAAAGAAAATAGTATTATTTGAATTATGAATTTTTGATGCATTAATTAAGTTTTAGTAATCACGCATTTCTCCAATTTTGAATAGAATTCGAGTGTTTTTACTTCTTGTCAAAAGATGGCAGCACATGTCTCTTGTTCCATTCATGTTAATGATTCTTTCCAATGAAAAAATGGTGATAGATTAATACTTATTTGGAAATATGCGGGACAGGTATGAATTATATTCAGTTCCAGTCATGAAGGCTATTTTAGGTTATTTTTAAACCAAAATGACGTCATGGAAGGTTACAGAACGCAAGGATTAAAGAGCTCTACACAATGTTTTCTTTCATGGCTAATAGATGGCGTTAGCAATAGAGTACCAAATTGCAAATTACCCCCATCATCCCCTTATTATAATTTGCATTACTTTATTTCTGTTGCTACTTGGGCACAAAATTGCTATTAAATAGACACACGTGAACTTGATGTTCCTTGTTGTCTAGCCACAAATTAATTCATAGGAAATTGGAAATTTCACAATAAATGTCACAGAAATATCTCATCATTCAACAATCGTTAGTTTAATTATATTTGGGGGTCAGGGGTGGATGAGCGCCAGATATGCCACATGTACTGAAATCGGTGAGACATTCAATTAATTTCTGTTATTTGATCTAATTTTCAATTACCTCTTTATGAAACCATAATAAGATTATTATGTTTCATGGTAGGTCATGTATTGTTATCAAGAACTAAGGAGAATAACAAGATTATTTCAATAAGAAAGACATAATAACCCAGACTCCTTTAGCTCCCTCCCCTACATCGCAACGAGTTTTACTTTACCGCCAATAGATGGCGTCAGAGGCACCTTTGCCCAACTAATATATTTAATTATTTTGAGGACCACGTGGGTCAAAAAAGTGTGGTAGGAAGGCAGAGGCTAAATAATTGGTATTTGGTAAATTGTCCAACGATCGTTTCCTTATTATAAATGGATATTTTTTATCGGCAAATGGTGTGAATTTTTAATATTCTATTGGAAGCAACCTGAGTTTACTTCTAAAAGTGTTTAGTATTTCCTTTCTCCATCAGAACACATAGATACTAAGTCATGTCCCTGTGCAAGTGACCAAGGTAACAATCATCAATATAGTTAAGGTTGGTGGGACGAGTTTGGGAAAGCGCTGCCAAATGGAATTTCTTTAAATGGACAATATCATTATTTATTACAGATTCAAATAATTTAGTGAGTAATAGTTATAACCCAGAAGGTGCGTGACTATGGTGTGATCTGATGTTCTTATCATAATCGTAATCAACATACATAAATCGAATAATGAAAAAGAAAATTGTCATATTTCTGTCTTCGCCATGTCTGACGGACTGTCCTACGACACATACCTGCGAATTTGTGTTTGTTAATAAGAGCGTTCCAGAATGTAAATCAGTTATAAAATAAACCTTCTCATCATTTCTTTAGTAAATGTATGCATGTAAGAAGCTGTTTGAGAGAGAGAGAGAGAGAGAGAGAGAGAGAGAGAGAGAGAGAAGGCAGTTCTGCGGAAAGGACACTAAAATACTGTTCATTAATTATTCATTATTTATTACGAGTGAATAAAAACAATATTCCAGAGGTTTTATTTTAATTGCCCATTACTTCTCTCGTCCATCCATCCATATACCAAAGGCACTTCCCCCAATTTTGGGGGGTAGCCGACAACAACAAGAAACAAAACAAAAAGGGGACCTCTACTCTCTACGTTCCTCCAGCCTAACCAGGGACTCAGCCGAGTTCAGCTGGTACTGCTAGGGTGCCACAGCCCAACCTCCCACATTTCCACCATAGATGAAGCTTCATACTGCTGAGTCCCCTACTGCTGCCACCTCCGCGGTCATCTAAGGCACCGGAGGAAGCAGCAGGGCCTACCGGAACTGCGTCACAATCGCTCGCCATTCATTCCTATTTCTAGCACGCTCTCTTGCCTCTCTCACATCTATCCTCCTATCACCCAGAGCTTTCTTCACACCATCCATCCACCCAAACCTTGGCCTTCCTCTTGTGCTTCTCCCATCAACTCTTGCATTCATCACCTTCTTTAGCAGACAGCCATTTTCCATTCTCTCAACATGGCCAAACCACCTCAACACATTCATATCCACTCTAGCCGCTAACTCATTTCTTACACCCGTTCTCACCCTCACCACTTCGTTCCTAACCCTATCTACTCGAGATACACCAGCCATACTCCTCAGACACTTCATCTCAAACACATTCAATTTCTGTCTCTCCATCACTTTCATTCCCCACAACTCTGATCCATACATCACAGTTGGTACAATCACTTTCTCATATAGAACTCTCTTTACATTCATGCCCAATCCTCTATTTTTTACTACTCCCTTAACTGCCCCCAACACTTTGCAACCTTCATTCACTCTCTGACGTACATCTGCTTCCACTCCACCTTTTGCTGCAATAACAGACCCCAAGTACTTAAACTGATCCACCTCCTCAAGTAACTCTCCATTCAACATGACATTCAACCTTGCACCACCTTCCCTTCTCGTACATCTCATAACCTTACTCTTACCCACATTAACTCTCAACTTCCTTCTCTCACACACCCTTCCAAATTCTGTCACTAGTCGGTCAAGCTTCTCTTCTGTGTCTGCTACCAGTACAGTATCATCCGCAAACAACAACTGATTTACCTCCCATTCATGATCATTCTCGCCTACCAGTTTTAATCCTCGTCCAAGCACTCTAGCATTCACCTCTCTCACCACTCCATCAACATACAAGTCAAACAACCACGGCGACATCACACATCCCTGTCTCAGCCCCACTCTCACCGGAAACCAATCGCTCACCTCATTTCCTATTCTAACACAAGCTTTACTACCTGTGTAGAAACTTTTCACTGCTTGCAAAAACCTTCCACCAACTCCATATAACCTCATCACATTCCACATTGCTTCCCTATCAACTCTATCATATGCTTTCTCCAGATCCATAAACGCAACATACACCTCCTTACCTTTTGCTAAATATTTCTCGCATATCTGCCTAACTGTAAAAATCTGATTCATACAACCCCTACCTCTTCTAAAACCACCCTGTACTTCCAAGATTGCATTCTCTGTTTTATCCTTAATCCTATTAATCAGTATTCTACCATACACTTTTCCAACTACACTCAACAAACTAATACCTCTTGAATTACAACACTCATGCACATCTCCCTTACCCTTATATAGTGGTACAATACATGCACAGACCCAATCTACTGGTACCATTGACAACACAAAACACACATTAAACAATCTCACCAACCATTCAAGTACAGTCACACCCCCTTCCTTCAACATCTCAGCTTTCACACCATCCATACCCGATGCTTTTCCTACTCTCGTTTCATCTAGTGCTCTCCTCACTTCCTCTATTGTAATCTCTCTCTCATTCTCATCTCCCATCACTGGCACCTCAACACCTGGAACCGCAATTATATCTGCCTCCCTATCATCCTCAACATTCAGCAAACTTTCAAAATATTCCGCCCACCTTTTCCTTGCCTCCTCTCCTTTTAACAACCTTCCATTTCCATCTTTCACTGTCTCTTCAATTCTTGCGCCGGCCTTCCTTACTCTCTTCACTTCTTTCCAAAACTTCTTCTTATTCTCTTCATATGACTGTCCCAGTCCCTGACCCCACCTCAGGTCAGCTGCCCTCTTTGCCTCACGTACTTGCGCTTTACTTCCACCTTTTGCTCTCTATATTTTTCATACTTCTCTATACTATTACTCTGCAGCCATTCTTCAAAAGCCCTCTTTTTCTCTTCCACTTTTACCTTCACTCCTTCATTCCACCATTCACTGCCCTTCCTCATGCTGCCTCCAACAACCTTCTTGCCACATACATCACTTGCAATCCCAACAAAATTTTCTTTTGCTAACTTCCACTCCTCCTCTAAATTACCAGTTTCACTTACTCTCACCTCGTCATATGCCATTTTCAACCTTTCCTGATATTTACTTTTTACCCCCCCCGGTTTTATTAGCTCTTCAACCCTCACTAGCTCCCTTTTACATCCACCTACTCTATTCCCCCACTCTTTTGCTACAACTAATTTTCCTTCCACCAAAAAATGATCAGACATACCGTTAGTCATACCCCTAAACACGTGCACGTCTTTCAATCTTCCAAACATTCTTTTAGTTATCAACACATAATCCATTAATGCCCTTTCTACTACTCTTCCATTTGCCAATCTTACCCATGTATACTTATTTTTATCTTTCTTTTTAAAAAAGCTAGCACTTATTACCATCTCTTGTTCAACCACACATATCTACCAGTCTCTCACCACTCTCATTTTCACCTGGTACGCCATATTTCCCAATGACACCTTCTACCTCTCCAGCAACCACTCTAGCATTAAGTCACCCATAACAACTACATAATTCCTTCTACCCAGTCCTTCTACACACCTAGTTAATTCATTCCAGAACTCATTCCGCTCTTCTTCACTTTTCTCACTACCTGGCCCATACGCACTGACAAACGCCCAACATTCCCTACCCAACCTAACCCTTACCCAAATTAACCTAGATGATATCTCCTTCCATTCCACTACTTTACCTGTCATCCATTCACTCAACAATAAAGCCACACCCTCTCTCGCTCTTCCCTTTCAATCCCAGACACTCTACCAGACATTTCACCAAACATCACTTCACCCTTTCCTTTCATCTTTGTCTCACACAAGGCCAATACATCCATCCTTCTACTTCTAAACATACTTCCAATCTCACATCTTTTACTCTCTATCGTACTACATCCACGCACATTCAAACACCCCAAAACTAGAGTGCGGGGAGCAGTCACTCTCCCCCCAGCTCCATCTCTTTGTTGCTGTCTCACAGGATACTTTTACAGGAGAGGGGGTTCCCAGCCCCCTCGTCCCGTCCCTTTTAGTCGCCTCTTACGACACGCAGGGATAACGTTGGCGCTATTCTAATTGTTTTATGTCCCCGCGGCCGTAGTTTATTTATTTCCTTATTTCCTTTTCCTCACTGGACTTTTTTACTTTTTGCAACTCTTTGGTTATAGTATCCTTCTTTTCCATCTAGGGATGTAGAATTTCAGTACTCTCTCTCTCTCTCTCTCTCTCTCTCTCTCTCTCTCTCTCTCCCCTTGTTTGTCACAGTGAATTTCTCTACAAACTTTTCTTTTTGCTATAGTATGAAAATATCGTATTTCTCTCTCTCTCTCTCTCTCTCTCTCTCTCTCTCTCTCCTTTTCCTTGTTCGTCACTGTGAATTTCTCTACAAACTTTTCTTTTTGCTATAGTATGAAAATATCGTATTTCTCTCTCTCTCTCTCTCTCTCTCTCTCTCTCTCTCTCTCTCCTTGTTTGTCACAGTGAATTTCTCTACAAACTTTTCTTTTTGCTATAGTATGAAAATATCGTATTTCTCTCTCTCTCTCTCTCTCTCTCTCTCTCTCTCCTTGTTTGTCACAGTGAATTTCTCTACAAACTTTTCTTTTTGCTATAGTATGAAAATATCGTATTTCTCTCTCTCTCTCTCTCTCTCTCTCTCCTCTCTCTCTCTCTCTCTCCTTTTTTGTCACTGTGAATTTCCCTACAAACTTTTCTTTTTGCTATAGTATGAAAATATCGTACTTCTCTCTCTCTCTCTCTCTCTCTCTCTCTCTCTCTCTCTCTCTCCTTGTTTGTCACAGTGAATTTCTCTACCAACTTTTCCTTATGCTATATTATAAAAACATCGTATTTTCTTTGGCATTGTTATCAATATACTGTTAAAAATCTGTATTAAAAAACCAGATAAATGCCAGGCAACATTTATTCCAGGCGTTTTGGCAGTTTTAAAAACCGATATATTGACGTAAAGGAGTGATATTACGGTCGCCAACCCCGTAAAAGATAATAACAATGTAGGGTAAAATTATGGTCGCCTGTATTTTACTGAAATACGGCTGAAAACAGTATATTTTTTCCGGACAATTTTTCTATTAAATTTAATTTTTTTAACAGTGTATGGCGTAGTTTTGAGGTAAAAAATATAAACTAAATTTAAACCTTTTTATTCCTGTTTTGTCCAAACACATTCTTTTATGTGTTTTGCCTCCAGATAGCAAATTGAATTACCTCCTTCAATACCCTAATCTAGAACCTTCATAAAGATATATTTTCATTTCCTATATGAAATGAAAAGACTCATTTTTTGAAATAGTAACTGAATTAGGTTATAATGAAGCGTCGTGGAATTTTTGGACCCCTATTTTGGAGTGTTGGAATTTTCCTTTCATACATTTGTCTACAATAATGAAAATTTAAAAAAAAAATTACATATTTCTAAGTTTAAACACTGAGTTGTTTACTAATTTCATAAGATATCGTATAAGACTTTACTTTTTACTTAAATACCGTAACAAAATTAATTGAAATTAGGGAGAAAAATAGGAAAAATGTAGAAAATTTATTATTATTATTATTATCATTATTATTATTATTATTATTATGATTATTATTATTATTATTATTATTATTATTATTATTATTATTATTATTATTATTATTATTATTATTATTATTAATCAAAACATAATCATTACTATGATCATTGAAATTATTAATAATATGATTATTAAAATCATCAATATTATCAAAGTTATTTAAAAATAATTATTATTATTACTATTATAAAAATGATGGAATAATCCATATTGTGTTAATAGAAAAAGTATTGGATAACTTAAGCTTGGAGTAGATTCCGGAGAAAAAAAATAGAACAAAATAAACAACTGTTTTTACTTGGATTCCGAAGCTGACCGGAGGAAGAATTGTATTTTTAACCTCTTTTTAGAATTCTGCACTCTCTCTCTCTCTCTCTCTCTCTCTCTCTCTCTCTCTCTCTCTCGTTGATCGGCACTGCCCCTCTCAACAGAATTTACTCTTGTGTCAACTTACATAGTGCATGAGAGAGAGAGAGAGAGAGAGAGAGAGAGAGAGAGAGAGAGGACTATGAAGCGTGGAGTAGATGATGATAAATAAAGAAGTATACATTTAAAAGCTCAAGATAGAGACGACTGGTGAAATGTAACCGAGGACCTTTGGGTCAATAGGCGTAGGAGGAGATTATGTATATATATATATATAATATACATATATATATATATATATATATGTATATATATATATATATAATATATACAGTACATATTATATATATATATATATAGTCATATATATATACATATAAATGTACTGTATATATATATATAATATATATGTGTGTGTGTGTGTATGTATATATATATAATTATACATATATATATATATATATATATACATATATATATATATATATATACATATATATATATATATATATATACATATATATATATATATATATATAATAAATATATATATATTTCTGCCATATTAAAAGTAATGATAATAACTATATCTAGGATAATAAATAGCTCCAATGTCTGGAATTTCCCATCCAAAAAGGATTTTATAAAACTCCAGAAAATTTCTTTTTCCCGAAGCTGGATCCTTAACCATTTTAGCTCCAAACTAATTAAATAATTAAACTTTGTAACTCTCCTTCAAAAGGTGGAAAAGTAAAATGGGTTTGAAATTATGGTTTTTTGACTCGGGGGAAGTTTGGAAATTTTGTCTTTTAATCTATTTAAACATTGGTTTCTTTAATGTTAACTTTATGGAGAGACTTTTCCTTTGTTTTAATTATTTTTTTCTTTCCCACAGTTATTATCCCTACAGTCAAGGGTCGGTTGCCTGATGCGCCCTCTCTAATGCCTTCTATCAAAGGCATCCTCTTCCACTAAACCTCTTCTCTCCATATCATCCTTCACCTCATCTCACCATCTAATTCTCTGCCTCCATCTTGATCTTCTCCACCTAACAGTTTCCTCCCAAGCTCTCCTCACTCCGTCCCCACTATTCATTCTCAACACATGTTCGCATCATCTAGGTGTGACGCTCTTATCACCTCTGTTATCTTTACTACGCCTGTCATTCTTCTTATTTCAGCATTTTCCAATCTTCCACATTCCAATATCTGTTCTATTAAGCTTTGCTTCGTCTTTTCGTCTTAAAAGTCGTAAATTAACACTGCTGAAAATATGAAAAATATCTACAATGTTTTAAAAAGTGGTGGTTGGTTGTGAACTCCTAGGATTATACCTTGCAACATACTGTGGGGATCTGATGCTTATTATGAAAAAGAAAGAAACTGAGCAAAAATAAACAATTACATAAAATATATCCAGAATAAAAAATAAAGGAAAAAGAAAAGAAAATACTCAGATGGAAAAGATCCATTGTAATAGATAGTATAGGTCATATGACTAATTGGAATAGGTCAGACGACATAAGAAAATCGGAAAAATTAGGATAGGAAATAGGTCTTGTGATATGAGGAAATAATTAACTCATAAAAAGAGACGTGTCACATGACGTCAGGTGATAGGTCATACAGCAAAGGGAAATAGTTCACACGACAGAAAGAAGTTGGTTAAACAACTGAAGGAAATGAATCATATAATGTATGGAAGTAGTTCACTAAACGGAAGGAAATAGGTCATACAATGGAAATAAGATCATATGAAGGGAGGAAAAAGATAAAAAATAGGTCATATGAAAAAAGGATTTGGGATACAAAACATAATGAAATATGTCACATATCATAAGAAAATAGGTCACGTAACATAAGGAAATAGGTCACATAACATTAGGAAATAGGTCACATGACTGAAGGAAATAGGTCACGTAACATAAGGAAATAGGTCACACAACATGAGGAAATAGGTCACATAACATAAGGAAATAGGTCACATACTGTGATGAAATAGGTCACATAACATAAAGAAATAGGTCACACAACATAAGGAAATAGGTCACAGTACTGAAGGATATGGTTTATTATGTTGTTCATCTACCACGTATCCATGTTGTGGTCCTTACGGCCTCATTGGGACCCACAAGCTATTCCATCCGTCTTCAGTGTCCTGGAAAAGATTTCACGTAACTATTTCATATTATTTTGTTTTTTTGTTTGTTTCTTTCTTTGATAGCGAGCAGAAGGTTTCAACCCCACCATTACTCAAGTTGGCCCTAATCCCAAGTCGAGTTCAGTGACACCTGAGAGTCGTATATCAAAAAAATAAATGAAAATTGGAAAAAGGGAGTCTGTTATAACACTGACTAAGAGGAGAACAAAGTTTTTTCCAACAACAAGGTTTGCATCAGGTATACAGACATACACACCTACAGATAGACACATAGATAGACAGACCTATAGACAGACAGACACACCTACAAACACACCTACTGTACAGACAGATAAAGACACAAAAGTAAGAAATGTTCGTTAGTAATCGTTGATGGAATCAGGAGATTTTAAAGTTGAATGTCACACATTTTTTTTACGTGGACGATCATTATCTTAGTTTTACTCATATTCATTTTCACTCCACTATTTATACTTTCTCTATTCTACTCTTCTTTTGCAATTTCCCCTCATGATTCACTAAACAGAACAATGTCATCTGCATATCTTAAATTTCTCTCTCTCTCTCTCTCTCTCTCTCTCTCTCTCTCCTCTCTCTCTCTCTCTCCTACTCCAGGTCTCTACGTCAGCTTTTTTAGTATTCATTTTCTAGGGCCCGTGAAACTTTCAAGACTAAACTAATGGTTTTCAAACCTTTAAACGATTAACTGCTGCAGAGAGAGAGAGAGAGAGAGAGAGAGAGAGAGAGAGAGAGAGAGAATCTCTGACGCGAAATAAATAATATTCTTTGGAGGATAAACTTCACACTTTGAGGATTGCTAATGTCAACACGAGAGACAGACAACTTTTGAAGGGCTACAAACAAATCCAGGAAGATCTTCGACTCTCTCTCTCTCTCTCTCTCTCTCTCTCTCTCTCTCTCTCTCTCACACACACACGAATCCCCAGTTTGAAATATCGGTCTCTCTCTCTCTCTCTCTCTCTCTCTCTCTCTCAAATCCCCAGTTTGAAATGTCAGTCTCTCTCTCTCTCTCCTCATCTCTCTCTCTCTCTCTCTCTCAGCCTTGAAATGTCAGCATAATTCTGCAGTTGTGAGGTTCCTTTGGATATCTATTCCGAAGGAATACACTGGAGGCCTTTATTGAAGGATATCTCCTGTGAATAAATATTAAAATGGAAAATCATTGAGAGTCATTGAATGGATTTTAATAATAATGATAATAAAAATAATAATAATAATAATAATACGAAAATGTATTAATAATTGTAACACTGAATCTTCATTTCTGATGATGTATGTCAACCCATCTTCTGTATTAAGGATTCCAAAAGTAT
This sequence comes from Palaemon carinicauda, assembly GCF_036898095.1. Classification (NCBI taxonomy): domain Eukaryota; kingdom Metazoa; phylum Arthropoda; class Malacostraca; order Decapoda; family Palaemonidae; genus Palaemon; species Palaemon carinicauda. The sequence goes on from NC_090758.1 coordinate 11,514,218, forward strand.
CAATATAAATTCAACCACTTCGTCTTATCTCAAGGGATTTCGATTTCCAGGAATGAGAAAATCCTGATTGAATTCAGATTCCAGACCATTCCAGGATATGCTAATTACTGAGAGAGGAGACATAATGGTATTCATTAGGAAAGACAGAGACTTTGAAGGACTTACTTACTCACTTACTTACTTACTTAAAGGAGATGCTTACGAATACGGAATAACAGTCACCTTTCCATGCAATGAGCAAATAGTATATTCAAAAATAGTATATTCAAATCTTGCATTGAATGGGTATACAGTGTATAATATAATACATTCTAATTATATCATGATTGGGTATACAGTATAAAAAATTGTAAATTCAAAATATGTCGTAAATTGGTATATAGTGTGAAAATAGCACATTCAAATTATGTCATGAATGGGTAAACTGTAAAAAACAGTGTATTTAAATTATGTCGTAGATGGGTATACGGTATATGGGCACTGATATGTATTAAGTAGAAGTGCGATTTTGTGGAAAGGAATAACTATAGTATGTGATGAAAACACATAATCCATAAAGGCCATGAATTACTCTATGTATCAATCAAAAAAAATTAAATTGTGAATTGCATAGTAGATTGACTCTCTCTCTCTCTCTCTTTCTCTCTCTCTCTCTCTCTCTCTCTCTCTCTCTCTCTCTCTCTCACACACATTTGTGTAAACAATAATATTCATATTAATCATTTTGTAAATGATAATAACATACTTTTTATATGGTTTCGTTTAGAATTTTGGGAAGTGAGAGAGAGAGAGAGAGAGAGAGAGAGAGAGAGAGAGAGAGAGTCAATCTACTATGCAATTTACAGAATTCAAAATTTCCTGGAGTTCCAGAAAAAAAACTGGAATTCGTACAATCCTTTCGACCCAAATTCCAGATTACCAAAATCCTAACGGAAATCTGCTTTTCAGCAGGAACCACGGCGAAGAGAGAGAGAGAGAGAGAGAGAGAGAGAGAGAGAGAGAGAGAGAGTTGTTAGAAGCGAACCACAATATATTCAGAACGATATTTTGCAAAGAGTTTCACAATATAAATTTCTTGCCGTCGTCATGAAAAGAAAGGAAAGCATTTTCAACCTTTAAACTTCAACTTTATTATACTTGAGAGATGATGCGAAGATGAAGACTCTAGATGAGTTTTATGAAGATTTAAGTCTCTTGATTTTATTATGTATGTGACACTGTCCAAGATGGGGAAGAGTTTCTCTTGGAGATGGTGGAACTTATAGAAGAGTTCCTTTCTGCAGATCAGTTTTGTCCCCTTGAGATGGGAACATGATGGTGTTGATAAGGCTAATGAGAGAGAGAGAGAGAGAGAGAGAGAGAGAGAGAGAGAGAGAGACCATAAGTAATTCTTGCAAAATCATCGCTGAAATTTTATTCTTGAAAGATTTTGTATATTCCGTTTGGTTATATTATAGTTATGGTTGTTATCATAGTTGTTATAACACAAAAAGAAATTCAAATGAATTCAAATAAACTTTAAATAAACATTAATAAATCAATATAATTTATGAAATGCATTTTAGAATGACAATTCTCTGGCAACATAATCCAGTTGAATTAAAAACACAAAGGGAATACAAATGTTGACTCAAACTCAAGTTTTGAAACAAAATGTTATTGAACCGAATTCTATATTCCAATTGGACTTTCCGGAGAGAGAGAGAGAGAGAGAGAGAGATGAGAGAGAGAGAGAGAGAGAGGTAAATAGTTTTTGTTTGATGTTTGATTCATCAGGAGAGTTTGAGAAAAAGTTTGAAGTATTTTCATATCCATAAATATATGAATTTTCACCTGCAGGAAAAATAGGATACTGGTATAAATGAATAAATGAGTAAATAGATAAATACGCAAATAACTGATAAATGTTACTTTTGTTTATTCATGAAGATTTAGATTCATAAATTTTGGTTATATAGACAGGCGTTGGGGACTAGTGAGGCCAATCTTAGTTCTATCTTCAGGTAAAAGTCAGAAGTTGGACATCAGGATGAAAGAAGGAAATGAACAAGGAGGAAGAGAGGAAGAGAGGCAAT
>NC_090758.1:11556478-11563978 GCF_036898095.1 Palaemon carinicauda
GTGACCGTCATTCTGTATTCATAAGCTTCTCCTTTAAGTAAGTATATATATAAGTAGGTAAGTAAGTAATTAAGTAAATAAGTCCTTCAAAGTCTGTCTTTCCTAATGAATATCATTGTTTCCTCTCTCAGTAATTAGCATATCCTGGAATGGTCTGGAATCTGGAATTCAATCAGGATTTTCTCCCATCCTTCCAGGAGTGGTTCCTGGAATTCGAAATCCCTTGAGATAAGACGAAGTGGTTGAATTTATAATGATACTTTTGGAATCCTTAAACAGAAGATGGGTTGACATACATCAGAAATATAGATTCAGTGTTTCAATTCTTAAGACACTTTCGTATTATTATTATTATTATTATTATTATTATTATTATTATTATTATTATTAAGTATGTAAGGTTCCCCAAATTCCATTCAATGATTTTCCATTTTGATATCTATTTACAAGAGATATCCATCATCAAAGGACTCCAGTGTATTCCTTCTGAATAGATATCCAAAGGCAGCTCACAAATATAGATTTAATGCTGACATTTCGAGCTGAGAGAGAGAGAGAGAGAGAGAGAGAGAGAGAGAGAGAGAGAGAGAGAGAGAGGAGAGAGAGAGAGAGAGAGAGGCTGACCTTTCAAACTGGGGATTTGTGTGTGTGAGAGAGAGAGAGAGAGAGAGAGAGAGAGAGAGAGAGAGAGAGAGGGGGGCTGACATTTCAAACTGGGGCCTTTGTGTGTGTGTGTGAGAGAGAGAGAGAGAGAGAGAGAGAGAGAGAGAGAGAGAGAGAGAGAGAGAGAGAGAGAGAGACTAACACATTAACATTCATTATAGAATGGTAGAATGACTTTTATACTTTCCAAAAACATTGAGTTTGTAATGGAAAAAAATCTACCTCATACTTTGTGGACTCATGAGTTAACCAACCTACTTAGTACTTAATCCCATTCACTCCTAGACTCTGGAATTCATTTCCCATTGCTTTCAAATGCCTCTTTCTCAAGAGATAAATAATCATAATCTAATTTTGCAAATAAAAATATTTCCAAATTATTAATACATTGCTGATCGTCATCATTGCCACAAGAAACTAAGTTTCACTTTTTACAATCTCATGACAAACCACTATGTATAGCATTTATAAACCACGAGAAAGCTTTTAATTCTGTCAAAACTTCAGCAGTAATGAGGAGCGGATAATGTACAAGATAACGTAACACAAGAGTGTAACAACCCTGGTGACGTGACATGAAATCCCCAGACATCGTTGTAAAAGAACTTTACTCCACTGATTGATGATCTAATATTCTTCAAGTTTCGCTCAGAGGATCCATCTATCGTTCAACCACATACAAACTTTCCATGCTAATAATTATGAAAGGTTTTGAAATGTATTAAAGATCAAGAGTATTGAAAACACGTTCATGAAAGGATGGATTATCGCTCGTTATCGTTATTTATCGTTCAGACGTAAGCACAAGTGTAGAATGAAATGCACTGAAGTGTATTGAAATGTATAGATATTTCTGGAACATAACGAAATGAATGTGAGGGCTTGATGTGAGATTTATCAAGGGACACGAAGGATAATACATATTATATTATATATACACACACACACAAACATATATATATATATATATATATATATATATATATATATATATATATATATATATATATATATATATGTATGTATATATATATATATATATATATAGTATATATATATATATATATATATATATATATATATATATATATATATATATATATATATATATTCCCATAATATATGTATTTCATTTTTCAAGGTATCTGAACTACTGATTACTGATTCTTGGTTAAAAAAAAACAGGATTATTGGATTAAGAGAAAGATGTTTCAAAGTCAATATTAAATTGGTTTTCATTTTAGTATTTCAAATATTCATATGTCAAGTTATAAGAAATGTTAATTATATATATATATATATATATATATATATATATATATATATATATATATATATATGTATATATAGATATATATATATATATATATATATATATATATATATATATATATATATATATATGTATATATAGATATATATATATATATATATAATATATATATATATATATATATATATATATATATATATATATATATATATATATATATACTTGTTAGTGGACTTTCCTTTTGAGTGTTCGTCTATAATAAAAAGAATTTAATCATGCTTATTGCCTGAGCATCTGTCATTTTGAATAGTTACATCAACTGATGTAGAAATATTTAATATTCAAAATGTATCCACTTTATAAGATCAAATTAATCATTTGAATACCATTCTATAGGTTATTTGTTAAATTCGCCTTTTTCCCACTTAGGTAATTGAATGGGCAAACAACTATTAGCTAACGGTTTACACTAATGGCGTGTTCTTATTGGCTGAGTCAGAATTGCGTGTATTTCTATAGGCTGAGTCGATCGACAAGCCACGCCCCAAATTCTCTTCAAAACCAGATTTATCCAGTATTTTATTTTCTAAAAAGACTCGCCGATGCCATCTATTGGCGTCATTGAGAACAGGAAAATTTGATCACATTTCTAAAAATCAAAACATAACTCATACTAACTAGCCTCCTGGGTAGTATAGTGGTAACGTGACAGCAGATCGATCCCAGCCCAGGATCGTGAGTTTAAAATATTTACTGGGGAGGCCACTGATGTGGTTGGGCACCACAGCTGGGTTGTAGGGCTATCCTGACTAACGTTTTGGTGAGCATCATATTTAACAGGAACTTAGAACAGACACATTTACCCTTTAAACAAATATTCACAATAATAAAAAAAAAAAAACAATTTAGTTCAACCTAACCTTTTCTCAAAACCTCATGTTAAAAAGAAATATTCTTTCCAATACTCACATAATCAATATTTTTAAACAATTGTTGAGTTTTAATTTTAAATTTGATTTTTTGAAATCAAACGAAAAAATTAATTATTCACAATACTACATGTTATTATATATTTTTTCATATTAACAATTATGAATTAAAACTTATTATTATTATTATTATTATTAAAATTCATATTAAAATGATTAACATTTTTATAATTATTAACAGCTATAGAAAACTAACCATAACAAAACAAAAAGATGATCAAACTAAACATTATGTAATACTAACAACCAAACCACAAGAGAATGATAACAATTATGAACTAAAACTTGGATATCGCAACTTACAAAGACCAGAATTTCATTACCTTTTTTAATCTACCCACTCAAAGAAGTACCAAATACTTTTTATATATTTTCTTTCAACTTTTCTGAAAATCCGAGAAAATTCTCTAATAATATTTTTTTACAGACAATTTCTATCGGAAAGATTCTGTTTATTGTTTTATTCGAGAAAAATATTCCAATAAGATCTTATTAATGGAAATTTTATGCCTCTGGAGTCAGATGTTAGCTGGCAAGGGTGTATAAAAGAGAGAGAGAGAGAGAGGAGAGAGAGAGAGAGAGAGAGAGAGAGAGAGAGAGAGAGAGAGGGGGGGGAGGGGAACCACCCGAAGAATACTATTCACAGCACAGACTGAGTTCTTAAAACCAGATTTTTCCAGTATTTTACTTCCAAAATGCCTCACTGATGCCATCTATTGGTAGATTGTCACTGTCCCTCTCCTCTGCCATTCATGAGTAACCTTTAAACCTTTAAAAGTGGAGAAAATATAGGGATTTATATAATGCAATAATGAATAATATTCATATGTTTTGATTATCATTTCACCGTCGTGCTCTCTCTCTCTCTCTCTCTCTCTCTCGCTCTCTCTCTCACTCTCTCTCTCAATAATGGATAGAAATACAACTAATGTTTCCAAACCTTGGACTACGCCATAGCCTCTGAGTAAGACATTATTGTAGTCAGAAGGTTGAGTTCTTTATGTCTTCCAACTCCCTTGACTGCGAGGCAAACCTTAAGCTCTTCCTCATTAATCAGAATTCCGTTTCTCTGGGGGGAAATAAACCTCCTAATTCCCCCCCCCCCTCCCCCATCCCCAGACCATCAAATCAGGTGGAAATCCTGAGGGAAACATTGGTAAAAACAGCCTTAAAAAAATATCCCTCGTTTTGGTCAACATTTTTTCCCTCTGTAAACTCAGAAAGACTTTTTTTCTAATAGCAAAAACAGTGGGAGTTTTATTTCCTATATCTAGAGTTTCTAACTTAAAGTTTCCTATCTTCTTGTGGTCCATTGCCGCACGTTTCAGGCTCCTATGGTCTGTTGCTGGTTCAATTAAAACTGATCTTTTTCATTCTCCTTCATTTTTTATCATGGAATAATTCTATTCCATCTTTTTTTACTTGCTTTCATAATAGATGATTCTATCCTCATCAAATATTAATAATTGAATTGTAGGAATGTAGACATAGACTTCCTATTATTATTATTATTATTATTATTATTATTATTATCATCATTATTATTATTATTATTATTATTATTATTATTATTATTATATAAGCTATAGCCTTAGCTGGAAAACCAGGATACTATAAGCCGAATGTCTCCAACATGGAAAATAGCCCAGTGAGGAAAGGAAATAAAGAATCAGAATAGTGTGACTGAGTGTACCCTCAAGCAAAAGACTTTTAGACAGTGGAAGACCATGGCACAGAGGCTATGGCACTACCCAAGACTAGAGAACAATGGTTTGATTTTGGAGTGTCCTTCTCCTTGAAGAGCTGCTTATCATAGCTAAAGAGTCTCTTCTACCCTTACCAGGTGGACAGTAGCCAGTAAACAACTACCCTGCAGTAGAAAAAAAAATTCTGTTAGCCTAGTGTTATCAGGTGTATGAGGAAAGAGGAGATTATGTAAAGAATAGGCCAGACTATTCGTTGTATGTGTAGGTCAAGAAAAGATGAGCCGTGGCCGGAGAGAGGGATCCAATATAGTACTATCTGGCAAGTCGAACAACCCAATAACTTTATAAAAATAACGCCATTGCTATAGAGTCTCTTCTACCCTTGCCGAGTGGCCAGTGAACAATTACAGTGCAGTAATTAACCCTTAAGTGAAGAAAACTTCTTGGTTATCTTAGTATTCAGGAAAGAGGATAATGTGCAAAGAATAGGCCAGACTATTCGCTGTATGTGTATACCAATGACAAATGAGCCGTAACCAGAGAGAGGGATCATAAATAGAACTATCTGGCTAGTCGAACGACCCAATAACTCGCTAAACACTTTTCATAACATGAAATTCTGATTAGTTCATAACTCCCAAAGATGACAGAATATTGACTTTTGAAATAACTATCAAACTTCATAAAACCAACGAGAAATATATTGAACAACGAATAGATATATTCTTTCAATCCATGAAAGGACATTCGTGTTTATCTCCACACAGAGCAAAAACACAGTTCGTATCTTGGGATTCAATCTTCAAATAACATCCCTTGCGTCAAGTGAAATTCTTTTGGGCAAACAGTTCCTTCCACCACAACATAACTCTCAGTGATATTTCCTGTGTACGTTTTGACCTTTATCTGGTAGGAGAATCTTCAATGACCTTGGGGAGGTAGAGTTTAAATATATATATATATATATATATATATATATATATATATATATATATATATATATATATATATATATATATATATATATATATAGATACATAGATAGATACATATATACATAGATAGATAGATAGATAGATAGATATAGTTCCAGATATCATGTTTATCATGTTCACCTTTTAATCAAGAAAATATCAAAGTTGTAGATAAAATAATACCACAAACAGAGTAACTTTGAGGTCAACCTCTTCAGAATACCCAACACTGTTCATTCCTTGTGGTGGCCTATTGGAAACGTCCCTGCCTGGCCTTCTGCTGGACGGGAGATCGAGTCCCTCTCAAGCTGGATAGTTTCTTGTGGTATCTGTAACCTCCCCATCCTTATGAGATAAGGATGTGAGTTAGAGGGAGGCTATAGGTCTACCTGCTGAATCATTAGCAGCCATTACCTGACCCTTCTTGGTCCTAGCTTGGGTGGAGAGGGGAGCCTATAGCTCTATCTGCTGAAACATTAGCAGCCATTGCCTGGCCCTTCCTGGTCCTAGCTTGGTTGGAGAGGGGATTTGGGCGCTGGGTGCTTATCATATGCATATGATCAGTTTCTATGCCATTGACCTGTAAAGCATTATCACTGGCCATTGCCTCTGCCATTCATGAGCTGCCTCTAAATCTTAAACCTTAATCTTTAGATATTAATATTAAAAGACTTTAAATTTAATAAAAATGAAAATTATCTATTAAGTTTGATATATTTCATAAGTATAGTATTACCAAAAGACTTCCATTTGAAGGAATAAACAATTAAATATTAGAATTCTTAAAAAAAAAGATTTTAAAAGAAGTATGAAAATATTAAAATAATTTTCAGACTCAAAATCTCATTCAAAGCAAAAATAGATAAAAGTATTATATATTTTTCCCATATGCAGATGATGCTACTCTCTTTGCATCAACTCCATGGGGCATGAAGTTGAATCCTAACGAAACTCAATGTATGATTTTAAGTAGGTCTAGAACAGTGGCTCCTCAACATCCGGATCTCATCATTGATAATGTTTCTTTAACTTTATTCCTACACTGATAATAAAACAAGGAAAAGTAAAAGTAATTTATCAAGATTTATCAAATCACATGATCATCATCTCCTCCTACGCCTTATTGACGCAAAGGGCCTCGGTTAGATTTCGCCAGTCGTCTCTATCTTGAATCAAAGATTTATCAAACAACGTATGATGACATATTACGCTATTTATAAAGATTCCCTCTCAGTTAATCAAGATTTCACTCAGATTTCTTATAGATTTATTACAGAATTCGTCAAGATTTGATACTCTACTTATCAGGAATCAATATACTATCCACGGTCCAGATATATATAGACCTTGATACTATCTATAACATTCATCCTTTGTGAGTGGGGAGACCTTAATGTGCTGAAAGGGTTTGTGTATCGCAATGATCTGTACCATTCAAGGCCATATATACTACTATGAGATTCAGGGCCTTTGTAACACGGTTTTTTCGCAATAATTTTTTATCTATGAATTTCATAAATATAACGCTTCTTCAGAATGCACATTATATCTACACATAATTTTGACTATATTCTGCATTACGTAGGTTGAATAAATTTGGTACTTATAATGTAAAAGTGACGTTTTTTGTAGACGGGCCAACTTATTCAGAGAAAAGGTTTCGAACGCACTTGTTACGTAACTTATGACGGCATTTCTTCCCTCTTTCTCCATCGATGATTGGCTATACGTAACGAAAGCTATACCTCTGCCAACAATGACACAAAAGTTGAAATAAAAGCAAATCAGTACACCTTTATGAACTCTGAAACCTCTCCAATAATAATTATCATGATGAACAAACCAACAAAATATGTTAATAAATACAAAAACACCTCGATTATTAGTCTAACTCA
>NC_090758.1:11568978-11578548 GCF_036898095.1 Palaemon carinicauda
GGGTTAAGATAAGATGGGATATTAATATCATGAGGTTGGTTCGATATTCGAAGATTGCGAGGTTAAGATAAGATGGGATATTAATATGATGAGGTAGGTTCGATATTCAAAGATTGCGGGGTTAAGATAAGATGGGATTTTAATATGATGAGGTAGGTTCGATATTCAAAGATTGCGGGGTTAAGATAAGATGGGATTTTAATATTATGAAGTTGGTTCGATATTCAAAGATTGCGGGGTTAAGATAAGATGGGATTTTATTATTATGAGGTAGGTTCGATATTCAAAGATTGCGGGGTTAGGATAAGATGGGATTTTAATATTATGAGGTAGGTTCGATATTCGAAGATTGCGGGGGTTAGGATAAGATGGGATTTTAATATTATGAGGTAGGTTCGATATTCAAAGATTGCGGGGTTAGGATAAGATGGGATTTTGATATTATGAGGTAGGTTCGATATTCAAAGATTGCGGGGTTAGGATAAGATGGGATTTTAATATTATGAGGTAGGTTCGATATTCGAAGATTGCGGGGTTAGGATAAGATGGGATTTTAATATTATGAGGTAGGTTCGATATTCGAAGATTGCGGGGTTAGGATAAGATGGGATTTTAATATTATGAGGTAGGTTCGATATTCGAAGATTGCGGGGTTAGGATAAGATGGGATTTTAATATTATGAGGTAGGTTCGATATTCGAAGATTGCGGGGTTAGGATAAGATGGGATTTTAATATTATGAGGTAGGTTCGATATTCGAAGATTGCGGGGTTAGGATAAGATGGGATTTTAATATTATGAGGTAGGTTCGATATTCAAAGATTGCGGGGTTAGGATAAGATGGGATTTTATATTATGAGGTAGGTTCGATATTCAAAGATTGCGGGGTTAGGATAAGATGAGATTTTAATATTATGAGGTAGGTTCGATATTCAAAGATTGCTGGGATAAGATAAGATGGGATTTTAATATTATGAGGTAGGTTCGATATTCAAAGATTGCGGGGTTAAGATAAGATGGGATTTTAATATTATGAGGTAGGTTCGATATTCAAAGATTGCGGGGTTAAGATAAGATGGGATTTTAATATTATGTGGTTGGTTCAATATTCAAAGGTTGCGGGGTTAAGATAAGATGAGATTTTAATATTATGAGGTAGGTTCGATATTCAAAGATTGCGGGGCGGATGCGATTTTAATATTATGAGGTAGGTTCGATATTCAAAGATTGCGGGGTTAAGATAAGATGGGATTTTAATATTATGAGGTAGGTTCGATATTCAAAGATTGCGGGGTTAAGATAAGTTGCGATTTTTAATATTATGAGGTTGGTTCGATATTCAAAGATTGCGGGGTTAAGATAAGATGCGATTTTAATATTATGAGGTTGGTTCGATATTCAAAGATTGCGGGGTTAAGATAAGATGGGATTTTAATATTATGAGGTAGGTTCGATATTCAAAGATTGTGGGGTTAAGATAAGATGGGATTTTAATATTATGAGGTAGGTTCGATATTCAAAGATTGCGGGGTTAAGATAAGATGGGATTTTAATATTATGAGGTCGGTTTCGATATTCAAAGATTGCGGGGGTTAAGATAAGATGGGATTTTAATATTATGAGGTAGGTTCGATATTCAAAGATTGCGGGGTTAAGATAAGATGGGATTTTGATATTATGTGGTTGGTTCAATATTCAAAGGTTGCGGGGTTAAGATAAGATGGGATTTTAATATTATGAGGTAGGTTCGATATTCAAAGATTGCGGGGTTAAGATAAGATGGGATTTTAATATTATGAGGTTGGTTCAATATTTAAAGATCACGTGGTTAAGATAAGATGGGATTTTAATATTATGAGGTTGGTTCAATATTTTAAGGTTGTGGGGTTAAGATAAGATGGGATTTTAATATTATGAGGTAGGTTCGATATTCAAAGATTGCGGGGTTAAGATAAGATGGGATTTTAATATTATGAGGTAGGTTCGATATTCAAAGATTGCGAGGTTAAGATAAGATGGGATTTTAATATTATGAGGTAGGTTCGATATTCAAAGATTGCGGGGTTAAGATAAGATGGGATTTTAATATTATGAGGTAGGTTCGATATTCAAAGATTGCGGGGTTAAGATAAGATGGGATTTTAATATTATGAGGTTGGTTCGATATTCAAAGATCGCGGGGTTAAGATAAGATGGGATTTTAATATTATGAGGTAGGTTCGATATTCAAAGATTGCGGGGTTAAGATAAGATGGGATTTTAATATTATGAGGTTGGTTCAATATTTTAAGGTTGTGGGGTTAAGATAAGATGGGATTTTAATATTATGAGGTAGGTTCGATATTCAAAGATTGCGGGGTTAAGATAAGATGGGATTTTAATATTATGAGGTAGGTTCAATATTCAAAGATTGCGGGGTTAAGATAAGATGGGATTTAAATATTATGAGGTTGGTTCGATATTCAAAGATTGCAGGGTTAAGATAAGATGGGATTTTGATATTATGTGGTTGGTTCAATATTCAAAGGTTGTGGGGTTAAGATAAGATGGGATTTTAATATTTTGAGGTAGGTTCGATATTCAAAGATTGCAGGGTTGAGATAAGATGGGATTTTAATATTATGAGGTAGGTTCAATATTCAAAGATTGCGGGGTTAAGATAAGATGGGATTTTAATATTATGAGGTTGGTTCGATATTCAAAGATTGCAGGGTTAAGATAAGATGGGATTTTGATATTATGTGGTTGGTTCAATATTCAAAGGTTGTGGGGTTAAGATAAGATGGGATTTTAATATTTTGAGGTTGGTTCAATATTCAAAGATTGCGGGGTTAAGATAAGATGGGATTTTAATATTATGAGGTTGGTTCAATATTTTAAGGTTGTGGGGTTAAGATAAGATGGGATTTTAATATTATGAGGTAGGTTCGATATTCAAAGATTGCGGGGTTAAGATAAGATGGGATTTTAATATTATGAGGTAGGTTCAATATTCAAAGATTGCGAGGTTAAGATAAGATGGGATTTTAATATTATGAGGTAGGTTCGATATTCAAAGATTGCGGGGTTAAGATAAGATGGGATTTTAATATTATGAGGTAGGTTCGATATTCAAAGATTGCGGGGTTAAGATAAGATGGGATTTTAATATTATGAGGTAGGTTCGATATTCAAAGATTGCGGGGTTAAGATAAGATGGGATTTTAATATTATGAGGTTGGTTCGATATTTTAAGGTTGTGGGGTTGGGACAAGACTGGATTTCAATATTATGAGGTTGGTTCAATATTTCAAGGTTGATTTTGACCTTATGATTTCACATTTAAGGTAAAGTGATGGTCTGAAGTTGGAAATCCTTTCAAAGTAGTAAAAAAATAAAGAAAATAGAATAAAAAATAAAGAAAATAAGAAAACAAAGCCAAGAATATCCTGAAATTTCCTTTGCGTAAGTCACAGTGTCAAGGCAAATTAAAGAATGATTTTAATTACATCAATGGAGAGAGAGAGAGAGAGAGAGAGGAGAGAGAGAGAGAGAGAGAGAGAGAGGGGGGGTACATAATCCCCAAGATATCTACCCGGTCTCTCCCTGTCCCCCTGGTAACAGGGGAGGGAGTAGTCGTACCTTAGTGTGATACAATTGGAAATCCCAACTGCCATGTTGTAGTTAGGAAAGGGAGAGTGTGTGAGAAATGTGTGTTTGTGTGTATATCTATCTATATATTTAGCTACCATTTGACGGGGTCGCGTACACTAGTTTCTGGAATATCATTAAAAGCAAACAGTTTCACAAAATACTTTTCCAACGATCAGCAACTTCCCGGGAAAACATATCGTACAGCACATTGAACACCACCCAGCAGAAATCCAATATGGCGGAAAATGCCTCCGGATTTTATTATAAAACTCCATCAAATGCGGAAACTGGCGTTTGAAATCTATCTGTAACGACAGAACTTACAGAATTATCCGTTAAACCGCCTTGAAATGGGTGAAGATGATAGCTCGTTTGTCTCTGGATAATGAAAACAGGGGACTTTCAGCTCACTAAACTATGAATCTCCCTGATTAAAGGAAAAGTGTTTGTATGCATTGTAGGAACAAAAGTTTTTAAAGTAATTTGTACCTTTCAAAGCCATACAAACCTGAGTCCTTTGATAAAACTTCCCTGCTCAAACCAGCCCTTTATGTCCTGAGCTGAAAGATTGAAACAAAAATGAAGGCTATCTAACTGGGATGGGGCGGGGCTCCTTGTCCCACTCCCTAGCCAGTTGGATAACTACTCGTTATCCAGCTTTCAATCCTGTTAAGCCGTTCCCCCCAGGACCACCTTGCTGCTAACGTACCGTCGTGCTTTTTTGCAGTCAGCGGTCATTTCATTTTTCAAAGTTAATATTAATTTCTATGCTTATAATTCGTATTTATAGTGAAATGTAGGAATATTATTTAAATGATTGAATAAAAAACATTTAATACCACTGTTATTTCATTTCAGAAGGCTACGTAATACTAAATGAAAAATATTATACATCTATGCATTATTATTCTACTGTTATCATTATCTTGTGTATGGTCACTCGGAATAATTAGCAAAGACTTGGAATATCAAAATCATTTCAGATTTGCGTGTGTTTGCAGTTGTGTAATCAGTGATGAGAAAGGTTAAATTCTTATAAGTTAGTGTACGTGACCCCTAGCCATTACCTGGACCTACTTGGTCCTAGCTTGGGTGCTTAAGGGAATTGGCCTACATGAAAAATCTTATTCTATTCTCAAATTGAATCCAATTGGAATTATAAGAAATTTGAGAAAATTAAACTCTAGCCCTAGTAAAACTTAACAGAGGGATGGGTTCAAAATATATCAAGATTAAGTTGCTGTCACATTCAACTTCTTAATATCGATGTATGAGTCAAGTTCCATTTTATCCAATATCTCTAAACCTTCAAAAGTCTACAAAATTGTATCTAAATCAAAATTAGGTGAGGATGGCTTTAAGCATAATAGTGTTGTTACTATCCTATTCACAAAGAGTCTATTTATATGTATGAAATTTTACAAAATAGATATAGCAAAAACCTTAAGTTTCCAACTAACTTAAATTGTTAAGTAACATCTGTATCCTCTAAGCCACTTTAGAAACGTAAGTGTGCTTCGATAAAGGATACTTTAATTCTTAAGTAGTTTTATAAGTGAATATTCTAAACGAGGAATTTCTTCACTGCTTATAAATAGAAGTAATTAACAAGCACAACTCCTTAGAGCTTACTTAAAGGAAATAAGTATATACACATTTAAAAAATTCTCTCTCTCTCTCTCTCTCTCTCTCTCTCTCTCTCTTTCTCTCTCTCCTCTCTCTCTCTCTCTCTTCTCTCTCTCTCTCTCTCTCTCTCTCTCTCTCTCTCTTTTATATGAATTACATGTAGTGCTTTATATATCAAAAGGATCATTTAGTCAATAAAAGATATTAATATATTCCAGAAATCTGCTTTCATGAGAATATATTTGCACCACTTCCTGTCATCAGCTGTATTATATTAAAAAATAGTAATAATAGTAATAATAATAATAATAATAATATAACAACGACAACAACAACAACAACAACAACAATAATAATAATAATAATAATAATAATAATAATAATAATAAGTAATCAAATATCCTTTTTATCGAGCACCAAATTAATCCCCGATTCACTTGTTGGTGTTCCTTTAAATCCATTAACTAAGATCTATCCATTATTGTGGTTTATAATCCATTAACTAATGCTCAGGGGATGAATATTTCATGTTATGAGATAGATATGGAATATCGTTGTCTCTCGTCTAAAGTCATTAAATAATATCTGATCGAGATGCTCCCGCTAGAGCGTTTGGGGTCCTTTGACTGGCCAGACAGTACTTCATTAAGAAAAATATGTGTTTGAAGCTCTTGTTTTGGAAATTATTCCTCTATCCCCAAGGGAATGGAGAGAGAGAGAGAGAGAGAGAGAGAGAGAGATGAGGAGAGAGAGAGAGAGAGAGAGAGAGAGAGAGAGAGAGAGAGAGGACATTTGAGCTGTCCAAAAAGACATTTCTCAAATATTACCAGGAAATTTCATCCATTCAACCATGTTTGAAAATAATGTTTGTAAAATAATATTGTTAGTTTATAGGAAAATCATTAGCAAATTTTGCAAAATCGTAAAAATAGATATATTTATTTATCGGAATGTCTTTATAATCTTGAATATCTTCCAATTTTTTTCATATACAATTTATACATTTGTTATATATCAAATATTCTCCAAAGAAAATCTTTACAACATCCAGGATTCTGCACAAAATTAACGTAAAATTACAGATGTAACCTATTATTATTATTATTATTATTATTATTATTATTATTATTATTATTACTAACCAAACTACAGCCTAGTTCGAAAAGCATGAAGCTATAAGCCCAAGGGCTCCAACATGTAAAAATAGCCTAGTGAGGAAGGGAAACTAGGAGAAGTAATAAACAATCAAAATAGAATACTTTATGAACAGTAACAACATTGAAATAGATCTTTTAAATATAAACTATGAAGAGAAACTTATGACAGGATGTTCAACAGAAAAACATTCGCTGCAAGTTTGAACTTTTGGAGTTCCGCCGATTCAACTGTCTGATAGGAAAGATCGTTCTACAATTTTGGACACATCTGGAATAAAAATTCTGGAATATTGTTTTCATTCATTTGTAATAAATGATAAAAAATCAATGAACATAATATTAGTCTTTTCCACATAAAAGCCTCCTCTCTCTCTCTCTCTCTCTCTCTCTCTCTCTCTCTCTCTCTCTCTCTCTCAGCTATACTTACATGCATATATTTACTATGGAAAGAATGATAAGGTTTATTTTATAACTGATTTACATTCTGGAACGCCTTTATTAACAAACACAAATTCGCAGGTAGGTGACGTAGCACAGCCAGTCAGACATTGGCGAAGAAAATTGTGACAATTTTATTTTCCATTATTCGATTTGTCTATGTTGATTGAACTGATTCTAAGAACATCAAAATACACCATAAATATGCATCTTCTGGCATATAACTATTACTCCTTAAATGATTTAAATCTATAATGAATAATGGTATTCTCCATTCAAGGAAATTCCATTGGAAGCGCTGTCCCAAACTCGTCCCACCAACTTAAAGTATGCTGATGATTGTTACCTTGGTCACTTGTACTGGGACATGACTTATTATCCATGTGCCCTGGTAGAGATAGAAAATACTAAACACTTTTAGAAGTAAACTCAGGTTGTTTCCAATAGTATATAAAAAATTCGCACCATTTTCCGATAGAAATATCCAGTTATAATAAGGAAACGACTGTTGGACAATTTACCAACTACCAATTCTCTAGGCTCTAACATCCTACCACACTTTTTTGACACACGTGGTCTTCAAATGATTGACTATATTAGTTAGGCAAAGGTACCTTTGACGCCATCTATTGGCGGTAAAGTAAAACTCGTTGCGATGTAAGTGAGGGAACTAGAGTAGTGTGGGTTATTATGTCTTTCTTAATGAAACAGTCTTGTTATTCTACGTAGTTCTTAATAACAATACATGCCATACCATGAAACATATTAATCTTATTCTGTTTTCATAAAGAGGTAATTGAAAATTACATCAAATAACAGAAATTACATGATTGTCTCACCGATTTCAGTACATGTGGCATATCTGGCTACACTCTCTTGACCCCCAAATGTAATTGAACTAACGATTGTATGCTGAGGAAATATTTCTGTGATATTTATTGTGAAATTCGAAATATCCTAAGAATGAAGTTGTGGCCAGACAACAAGGAACCTCAAGTTCACGTGCGTCTATTTTATAGCAATTTTGTTCCAAATAGCAACAGAAATAGAGTAATGCAAATTATAATGAGGGGTTGGTTGGGGGTAATTAGCAATTTGGGACTCTACTGCTAACGCCATCTATTGGCCTAAAAGAAAACAATGTGTAGAGCTCTTTAATCCTTGCGTTCTAGAACCTTCCATGACGTCATTTTGGTTTTATGATAACCATGGTCATTATATCTAAAATTCAGATGATATGTATTACAAATAATCTAAAAGCAGATATAGCATTAAGAATCCCAAATTTAACAAAATTTAACCCAGTTATAAATATTAATTCTCTATAAAATGTGCCTTATATATATATTATATATATATATATATATATATATATATATATATATATATATATATATATATATATATATAATGTGTGTATATATATATGTGTGACTATTAAACCATTAGACTACTAAATCAAGAACAGAGAGAGAGAGAGAGAGAGAGAGAGAGAGAGAGAGATTTCACATTCTATAATCTACATGTAATATATCATTTATGAAGAATTTCATGAAATGTGATGTTAACTCTCAATTAAGATTATCAAGTACAAAGCTCAAATATTCACAATCTTGATTACTGTAGTTGTAATCGTCCGTCAGAATTACTTCATAAAAAAGCAATATTAAATGACAAATTATATCGTAGCTTTACAGAGTTTGATATTATGAGAACATAATTACAATTCGTCACTGATAAATGAAATTGGAGTTAATGTCCGTAGTAACTTCTCTATGAATTCTCTTCTCCAAAAATAAAATTTCAAAAGAATTTAAAAGATATATATACATATAATCTGGAAAAAAAATATAAATCTTTCTATGCAAACTCAAGCACACTATTCTGTCTTATTTCTGCTCCTCTTGTCTCGTTAAAGTTTTTATAGTTTATAAAGGAAATAAGGAAATATCTATTTCAATGTTACTGTTATCTTATTTTTCCTTGTTTTCTTTCCTTACTGGGGCTACTTTCCCTTTTTGAGACCCTGTGCTTATAGCATTCTGCTTTTACAACTAGGTAGCTTAGCAAGAAAATAATAATAATAATAATAATAAATAATAATAATAATAATAATAATAATAATAATAATAATTTTCTATTATCTGTTTATAAGTCAATGATTTTCCCTTTAATAATATCTAGAAAGGATTTGAAGAGTCCGAACATTTGAAGGTAAAATATCCTTAGCTCGAGTCACTGTCCTAATTGGCTGACACAAGCTTCTTCTCATCTCCTAACGTTGGAGGGATGCAGAATCCTTCAATCCTCAGCTTGATTGACCTCTTCTGCTACGGAAAAATAGTATTGATCTCTAGTCTTCTTAAAATATATTATATTATTTTTCATTGTTTCCTTTCCTCACTGGGATATTTTCCCTGTTGTAGCCCCTGGGCTAATAGTATCCTGCTTTCTCAACTTGTGTTGTAGCTTAGCAAGTGATAATAATAATAATAATAATAATAATAATAATAATAATAATAATAATAAAAACAATAATAATAATAATAAATTGTATTAAGTAACTTAGTTAGCTATCTTGTTATTACGATTTTTGTAATGTTCTTGTGTTTTAAGTTTTATTTTACTTTGTTTTATTTAGTTTATCCTATTTATTACCATCCCTTTACTGTTTCTCTTTTATTCTTCGCTTTCTACAGAGATTCTAACACCTCCT
>NC_090758.1:11579048-11596548 GCF_036898095.1 Palaemon carinicauda
TCTTTAAGTTGATTTCCCCTTGGGGTCTCTGATCCCAAGGTCAGAGAGAATCCAGATATTAGAAGGAGTATAATATATGTATATATAAATATATATATATATATATATATATATATATATATATATATATATATATATATATATATATATATATATATATATATCACCAGACACTATTTTCTGTATACTGGAGACTAAAAAGGATATTATCAGTTTTTTTTTTTTTTGTAGAATATCGGAAATATATTGTGGATTGCAATATGTAAAGGAAAATTAAAAAGGGCTTAAAAAGTTCCTTTTAGTGTCTGCAAACTCACCATCCTTGTGAGTTAAGGATGAGGTGTTGGTGGGGAGCCTGTAGTTCTACAAACTGAGTCATCAGTAGCCATTGCCTGGTCCTCCCTGGTCATAGCTTGGGTGAAAAGAGGCTTGGGCGCTGATCATATGTATATATAGTCAGTCTCTAGGGCAAAGTCCCTGTCCCTTTGCCTCTGCCATTCATGAGCTGACTTCAAACCTTTAAAAACCTTCAGTGTCAGAAGTAATTTCGTTTTCTCGTAAATCGAACCCTGTTGGAAAGAGTGGTTTTAATCTGTTCTATATCCCTTCTACAGCCAAACTATGGAAACTCTCTCTCTCTCTCTCTCTCTCTCTCTCTCTCCTCTCTCTCTCTCTCTCTCTCCTCTCTCTCTCTCCTCTCTCTCTCTCTACCTTGGCGGCTATAACCTCCCCTTCTTCAAGAGACATCTTTACCTTTTCTTGCTTTTTTGGGATAGATAAGCTCAAAAGATTTCCCTTTCCATCGGCCTCCACTTTTCTCTTTTCCATCATCATTGTCAATCAAACAACATTAGCTTTGGTCAGTGCATGGAAAGGTGACGGTCCTTCCGTCTTCATAAGCATCTCCTTTAAGTAAGTAAGTATATAAGTATGTAAGTAAGTAAGTAAGTAAGTAAGTAATTAAGTAAGTAAGCCCTCCAAAGTCTGTCTTTACTAATGAATATCATTATGTTTCCTCTCTCCGTAGTTAGCACATCCTGGAATGGTCTGGAATCTGGAATTCAATCAGGATTTTCTCCCATCCTTCCAGGAGTGGTTCCTGGAATTCGAATTCCCTTGAGATAAGACGAAGTGGTTGATTTTATAATGATACTTTTGGAATCTTTTAAACTGAAGATGAGTTGACATCCATCAGAAATGTAGATTCAGTGTTACAATTATCAATACATATTTGCGTTATTATTATTATTATTATTATTATTATTATTATTATTATTATTATTATTATTATTATTATTATTATTATTATTATTATTAAGTATGTAAAGTTATAAAAAAATCCATTCAATGACTCTCAATGATTCTCCCTTTTAATATTCATTCACAAGAGATATCTTTCATCAAAGGCCTCCAGTGTATTCCTTCGGAATCGATATCCAAAGGCAGCTCACAAATGCAGATTTCGTGCTGAGATTTCTAGTTGAGAGAGAGAGAGAGAGAGAGAGAGAGAGAGAGAGAGAGAGAGAGAGAGGGGGGGGAATTATAGAATCGTAGAATGACCTTTATACTATGCAGATACTATTGGTTTTTTAATGAAACAAATATTCTACCTCATGGTTTGTGAACACTAGAGTCAACCAACCTGCTCAGTACTTAATTCCATTCACTTCCAGACTCTGGAATTAATTTCCCTTTGCTTTCAAATCCTTCCTCCTTAAAAGATAATTAATCATAATCTAGTTTTGCAAATAAAAATATTTCCAAATTATTAATACATTAATTATCGTCATCATTGGAACAAGAAACTAAGTTTTACTCTTAATACTCTCATAACAAACCACTATGTATCACATTTATAGTCCATGAGAAAGCTTTTAGTCCCATCAAAACTTCAGCAGTAATGAAAGCCATTCAAAGACAAGAAAAAGGAAGTCAAAACACATTGAAGAAGAACCAGCTCGCCTGTCTCGGTGTCTCTCCTATCACTTCACAATAACTGTTATCTTGTTGACCTAGAATCATCCTCCTTTATATAAGAGGAGCGAATAACGACCAAGATAACGTAACACAAAAGTGTAACAACTCTGGTGACGTGAAATGAAATCCCCAGACATCGTTATAAAATAACTTTACTGCACTGATTGATGATCAAATATTGCAAACATGATATTCTAAAGTTTTGCTCAGATGAACTATCGTTCAACTCCATACAAACTTGCCAGGCTAGTTGTTATGAAAGGTTTTGAAATATATTGAGAATTAAAAGTATTGAAAACATGGTCATGAAAGGATGGGATTATCGCTCATTATCGTTATTTATCGTTCAGACCTAAGCACAAGTGTAGAATGAAATGCATTGAAGTGTATTGAAATGTATTGATATTTCTGAAACATAACGAAATGAATGTGAGGGCTTTATGTGAGATTTATCAAGGAGACACGAAGGATAATATATATCTATATCTATCTATCTATCTATCTATCTATATATATATATATATATATATATATATATATATATATATATATATATATATATATATATATAAATAAAGGTTTTACTTACTATTAAAATCAATATTAAATTGTTTTTTCCTTGTGGCATTTTGCTTTTTCATATGTTAAGTTATAAGAAGTATTAAGAAAAGTTTAATATATATATATATATATATATATATATATATAATATATATATATATATATATATATATATAACATTCTTGTTAGTAGACTTTTCTTTTGAGCGTTCGTCTATAATAAAAAGAATTTAATCATGATTATTGCCTGAACATCTGTCATTTTGAAGTCACATCAACTGATGTGGAAATATTTAATATTCAAAATGTATCCACTCTATAAGATCAAATGAATCATTTGAATACAATTCTATAGGTTATTTGTCAAATTTGCCTTTTTCTTCATTTAAGTAATTGAAAAGGCAAAATCTATTAGCTAACGGTTTGCCCTAATAGCGTGTTCCTATTGGCTGAGTCAGAATAGGTGTGTGTTTCTATTGGCTAAGCTGGTCGAGAAGCCACGCCCCAAACGTTCCTTTAAAACCAGATTTATCCAGTATCTTATTTTCAAAATTGTCTCGCTGGTGCCATCTATTGACGTCTTTATGAACATTATTATTAAAACTTATATCATTATAAACAACTACAGAAAACTACCCATAACAACACCAAAATAGGATCAAACTACACATTACATTATATTAATAACCAAACCACAAGAAAATAATACAATTTATAATGAAGACTTGGTTATCTCAACTTACAGAGACCAGAATTTCATTATCCTTTTTGGATATAACCACTCAAAGAAGTACCATATACTTTTTATATATTTTCTTTCAAATCTTCTGAAAATCTGAGAAAATTTTCCAATAATATTTTTACAGACAATCTCTATCAAAAAGATTCTGTTAATCGAGAAAAAATATTCCAATAAGATCTTAATAATGGAAATTTTATGCCTCTGGAGTCAGATGGTGGCTGGCAAGGCCTTATAAATGGAGAGAGAGAGAGAGAGAGAGAGAGAGAGAGAGAGAGAGAGAGAGAGAGAGAGAGAGAGAGAGAGAGAGAGAGAGAGAGAGGATACCATCTGAAGAATATGATTCACAGCACTGACTGAGTTCTCGAAACCATATTTTTCCAGTATTTTACTTCCAAAAGGCCTCACTGATGCCATCTATTGGTAGATTTAGGAACATGAGAAAACTCATTTAATCACCAAAGAAAATATTATATTTTTTCTTTGAAAATACTTCATAAATCTCTCATATACATATGTGAGAATAAATACAATGAATTAAAAATATATATGATAAAAATGCCTAAATTAGAAGCACCATCAAAGATAAAAGATATCTTATAGTGTACTTCTCGACTATAAGGTTGTGCCGGCCGAATTAGTAACGTCTCTAATTGGTGATCGCCAGACAGGGGTTCGAGTCCTGCTCGAACGTGATAGTTTCTTTGGTCGCTGTAACCTCACCATCCTTGTGAGAAAAGGATGGGGGGGGGGGGGGGCGGGTTCGGGGGAGCCTATAGGTCTATCTGCTAAATCATTTGCAGCCATTGCCTGGCCCTCCTTGTTCCTACCTTGGGTGGAGAGGGGGCTTGGGTGCTCATCATATGAATATATGGCCAGTCTCTATGGCATTGGCCTGCTTGATAGGGCATTGTCACTTTCCCTTGCCTCTGTCATTCATGAGTAACCTTTAAACCTTGAAAAGTGGAGAAAATATAGTGATTTGTAAAATACATTAATGAAAAATATACATATATCTAAATTATCATTTCACCACCGTCCTCTCTCTCTCTCTCTCTCTCTCTCTCTCTCTCCTCTCTCTCTCTCTCTCTCTCTCTCTCTCTAAGACATACATAATTCTCATGAAACTCCTACAACTAATCATTCAGTTTCAACTGTTTTTTACTTTTACACCATCTCTCTCTCTCTCTCTCTCTCTCTCTCTCCTCTCTCTCTCTCTCTCTCTCTCTCTCTCTCTCTCTCTCTCTCTCAACGATGGATAACAATACAACTAATGTTCCTAAACCTTAGACTACGCCATAGCCTCTGAGTAAGACCTCATTGTATTCAGAAGGTTGAGTTCTTTATGTCTTCCAACTCCTCCTTGAGTGCGAGGCAAACCTTAAGCTCTTCCTCATTCATCAGAATCCCCTTTCTCTCTGGGGGGGAAATAAACGTCCTAATTCCCCCCCCCCCCCATCCCCAGACCATCAAATCGGTTGGAAATCCTGAGGGAAACATTGGGAAAAACAGCCTTAGAAAAATATCCCTCGTTTTGGTCAACATGTTTTTCCCTCTGTAAATTCAGAAAGACTTTTTATCTAATAGCAAAACTGTGGTAGTTTTATTTCACATTTCTAGAGTTTCTAACTTTAAGTTTTCTATCTTTTTGTGGCCCATTGCTGCACGTTTCAGACTCCTATGGTCTGTTGCTGGTTCAATTAACACTGCCCTTTTTCATTTTCCTTCATTTTTTATCCTGGAATAATTCTAGTCTTTTATACGCCATCTGTTGCATCTTTTTTAGTTGTTTTCATAATAGATGATTCTATCCTCATCAAATATCAATAATTGGATGTAGACTTTCCATGCTCACAGATAGTCACTGACATCCCAAACCAACAGATTATTATTATTATTATTAATATTATTATTATTATTATTATTATTATTATTATTATTATTATCTAAGCGGTAACCCTATTTGGAAAATTAGGATCATATAAGCCCAAGGGCCCCAACATGGAAAATACCCTAGTGAGGAAAGGAAATGATAAAACAAAAATGTGTGCCTGAGTGTAGCCTCAAGCAAAAGACTTCTAGATAGTGGAAGACCATAGCACAGAGGTCATGTCACTACCCAAGACTAGAAAACAATGTTTTGATTTTGGAGTGTCCTTTTCCTAGAAGAGCTGCTTACGTTATGTATTGTCTCCTCTACCCTTACCAGGTGGAAAGTAACCTCTGAACAATTACAGTGCAGTAGAATAAGAGTTTTTCTGTAAGTCTAGTGTTATCGGGTGTATGAGACAGAGGAGATAATGTAAAGAATATGCCAGACTATTCGACGTATGTGTAGGCCAAGAAAAGATGAGCCGTAACCAAAGAGAGGGTTCCAATGTAGTACTATCTGGCTAGTCGAACAACCCAATAACTCTCTAAAAATAACGCCATTGCTATAAGTCTCTTCTACCCTTACCAAGTGGAAAGTAGCTACTGAACAATTACAGTGCAGTAGTTAACCCTTGAGTGAAGAAAACTCTTTTTTTATCTTAGTGTTATCAGGTGTATGAGGAAAGAGGAGATGATGTAGAGAATAGGCCAGACTATTCGTTGTATATGTAGGCCAAGAAAAGATGAGCCCTAACCAGAGAGAGGGATCCAATATAGTATTATCTGGCTAGTCAAAGGCCCCAATAACTCTCTAAGCACTTTTCATACCATTAAACTCTGATCAGTCCATGATTCCCAAAGAATATAGAATATTGACTTTAGAAATAACTATCAGACTTAATAAAAACAACGAGAAATATATTGAATAACGAATAGAAATATTCTATCAATCCATCAAAGGACATTCGTGTGTATCTCCACACAGAGCCAAAAACACAGTTCCTATCTTGGGATTCAATCTTCAAATAACATCCCTTGCGCCAAGTGAAATTCTTTTGGGCAAACAGTTTCTTCCACCACAACATAACTCTCAGTGATATTTCCTGTGTACGTTTTGACCTTTATCTGGTACAGAAATCTTCAGTGACCTTGTGAAGGTAGAATTTAAAAGTAATATATATATATATATATATATATATATATATATATATATATATATATATATATATATATATATATATATATATATATATATATATATATATGCAGTATATATATACATATATATATATATATATATATATATATATATATATATATATATATATATATATATATATATATATATATATGCAGTATATATATACATATATATATATATATATATATATATATATATATATATATATATATATATATATATATATATATATATACTGTGTATATATATATATATATATATATATATATATATATATATATATATAGATAGATAGATAGATAGATAGATAGATATAGTTCCAGATATCATATTTACCTTTTAATCAAGAAAATATCAAAGTTGTAGATAAAATGATATCCCAAACAGAGTAACTTTCAGGTCAACCTCTGCAGAATACCCAACACTGTTCATTCATTGTGGTGGCCTATTGGAAACGTCCCTGTCTGGCGTTCTGCTGGACGGGACATCGAGTCCCTATTAAGCTCGATCGTTTCTTGTGGTGAGATAAGAATAGGGTTATGGAGGGAAGTCATATAGCAGCCATTGCCTGGGCCTTCCTGGTCCTAGCTTGGTTGGAGAGGGGGTTAGGGTGCTGGGGGCTTATCATATGCATATGATCAGTTTCTATGCCATTGACCTATGAAGCATTGTCACTGTCCATTGCTTCTGCCATTCATGAGCTGCCTCTAAACCTTAAACCTTAATCTTTAGATATTAATATTAAAAGACTTTAAATTTATTAAAAATAATATTATCTATTAAGTTTGATATATTTCATAAGTATAGTATTACCAAAAGACTTCAATTTGAAGGAATAAACAATTAAATATTAGATTTCTTAAAAAAGTAGATTTTAAAAGAATTATGAAAATACTAAAATAATTCCCAGAGTCAAAATCTCATTCAAAGCAAAAATAGATCAAAGTATTATATATTTTTCTCATATGCAGATGATGCTACTCTCTGTTGCATCAACTCCATGGGGCATGAAGTTGAATCCTAACGAAACTCAATGTATGATTTTAAGTCAGTGGCTCCTCAACATCCGGATCTCAGCATCGATAATGTTTCTTTAACTTTATTCCTACACTGATAATAAAACACTGTAAGCTAGAAGTAATTTATCAAGATTTATAAAACATCATCAGCATCATCTCCTCCTACGCTTAATGACGCAAAGGGCCTCGGTTAGATTTCGCCAGTCGTCTCTATCTTGAGTCAAAGATTTTTTCAAACAACGTATGATGACTTATTACGCTATTTATAAAGATTCCCTACCACTTAATCAATATTTCACTCATATTTCTTAAAGATTTATTACGGTATTCTTCAAGATTTGATACTCCACTTATCAGGATTCAATATACTATTTATAACATTCATCCTTTGTGAGTGGGGAGACCTTAATGTGCTGAAAGGGTTTGTGTATTGTCATGATCAGCAAATCTGTATCAATCAAGGCTATATATACTAGGTAGGTTTGCTGTGAGCGCTCAGACAAAAGTCTTCCACCATCTCTAATCCACAGTGGCCAGAATATATATATATATATATATACATATATATATATATATATATATATATATATATATATATATATATATATATATATTTATATATATATATATATGTGTGTGTGTGTGTGTGTGTGTGTGTGTGTGTAAAGAGAGAGAGACAGAGAGAGAGAGAGAGAGAGAAAGAGAGAATATGACATTGATCTTAGTGAATTATGGGGGGGATTTCCAAAGAAGAATAGAATAAAGTTTAAATATTGGACTGAGAATGAATATGAGTAAAACTAAGATAATGATCGTCCACGTAATAAAAATCTGATTCCATCAACGTTTACTAACGAATATTTCTTAATTTTGTGCCTTTGACTGTCTTTAAGTGTGTTTGTCTGTGTGTCCTTCTATCTGTAGGTCTGCCTATCAATGTGTCTGTATGTAGGTATGTATGTCTGTATACCTGATGCAAACCTTGTTGTTGGAAAAAACTTTGTTCTACTTTAGTCAGTGTTGTAACTGACTCCCTTTTTTCCAATTTTTATTCATTTTTATTCTGATATACGATTCTCAGTTGTCACGAAACTTGACTTGGGATAATGGCCAACTTCAGTAATGGGGGTGTTGACGCCCCCTGCTCACAAACAATCAAAGAAACAAGCAAAAATCAAAATAATATGAAATAGTTACGCGAAATCTTTTCCAGGCAACTGAAGACGGATGGAATAGTTAGTGGGCCACAATGAGGCGTGAGGACCACAAGAGGGACGCGTGGTAGATGGACATTGTAAGAAACCATAGAAAGATGAATTAAGGACGCATCGATCCTCCACAGAGAGTAGAGGTGGTTTAAGTCCTATATCCTTCAGTCCTTTGACCTATTTCCTTATATTGGGTGACCTACTTCATTATGTTGTGTGACCTATTTCCTTATGTTGTATGACCTATTTCATTATGTTGTGTGACCTATTTCATTACATTACGTGACCTATTTCATCATGTTGCGTGACCTAAATCCGTCCTCAATATGTTAATTTACGACTTTTAAGACGAAAAGATAAAGCAAAGCTTAATAGAACAGAGATGAGAATGTGGAAGATTGGAAAATGCTGAAATAAGAAGAATGGCAGGCGTAGTAGAGATTACGGAGGTGATAAGAGTGTCATGACTGAGATGGTCTGGGCATATGTTGAGAATGGTTGGTGAGGAGGGAGTGAGGAGGGCTTGGGAGGAACCTGTAAGGGGGAAAAGAGGAAGAGGGAGGCAGAGAATTAGATGGCGAGATAAGGTGAAGGATGATATGGAGTGAAGAAGTTTGGTGGAAGAGGTAGTAGGTTGGCCAGGGCACCAGCCGCCCGTTGAGATACTACCACTAGAGAGGTATTGGATCCTTTGACTGGCCAGACAGTAATGCATTGGATCCCTCTCTCTGGTCACGGCTTATTTTTTCTTTGCCTACACTTACACAGAATAGTCTGGCCTATTCTTTACATATTCTCATCTTTCCTCATACATCTGACAACAATGAGATACTTAACACTTCTTCACCCAAGGGGTTAATTACTGTACTGCAATTTGTTCAGTGTACTCTCCTCTTGGTAAGGGTAGAAGAGACTCTTTAGCTATGGTAAGTAGCTCTTCTAGGAGAAGGACACTCCAAAATTAAACCATTGTTCTCTAGTCTTGGGTAGTGCCATAGCCTCTGTACCATGGTCTTCCACTGTCTTGGGTTAGAGTTCTCTTGCTTGAGGGTACACTCGGGCACACTATTCTATCTTATTATTATTTTTTTTTCTTCCTCTTGTTTTTTTTTGAAATGGTGTGTTGGGCAGGCTTAATAGAAGGGCCATGGATGCCTGGTGGTTTATCAAGAGGTTGTCTTTTCCTTTTTCTGACTCTTTTTCTTTTCAAAACCATCCTTACTGTCCTCCCTTCAGTTGAAGTGGCTATCTTGGAGGGTATTTAGCCTTGCATGGTATATCGGCTCCTCCATGTTGACCAGTTTTTCCGACTTTTTACTATAGTCTATGGGTATCATCAATCACTTTATTTATAATTCTGTACATATTGTTTTTGTTATAATTCCTGTTAATCTAGTTTTTAAGTATGATGTCTCTTTTCTTATTTCTATTAATTCTTATGCTGTCCAGAAACATTGAGCGAAATCCGGGACCAGTACGTTTTAGATTTCGTCAATGTCGTCTTCTGTATTGCAACATTCGTGGTCTTCATGCAAATATCCAAGACCTTACAGTTGCATCCAGACAGTATGATATTCTTTTGTGCTCAGAAACTTTGGTTTCTAATATGAGGCACTCATCTGAGCTCCTTATAACTGGTTTTAAGAAGCCAATAATTTTGAAACGTGATGCCATTCCTAAGGCCAGGGGAATGGCGGTGTATATTAGGACCGAGTACCCTGCTTCTCATAAGTCCTGCTATCAATGTGGATGTCATGAGATTCAGGTAATAAAAGTTTTTGGCAGGCATAACAACTTTTATTTGTGTTCGATCTACCGGAATCCAGACATGGATGATTCTATCTTCGATTGTCTTCTTACCATTATGGCTAAGATACAAGAAGATGATAGAAAGGCTTCTTTTGTCTTTGTTGGTGATTTTAATGCTCACCATAGGGAGTGGTTAAGTTCTATCTCTCCTACCGATCGCCATGGCTTAAGAGCTTTAGACTTTGCCTCTGAATCAGGCTGTGAGCAAATCATAAATGAAGCTACTCACAGGTCTGGTAATTGCTTGGACCTCGTATACACTGACTCCCCTGGCGTTATAACTAGTAAGGTTGGTTCTCCAGTCGGGACATCTGATCATGCCTTGATTTCATTATTAGTGAAGACTGAGCAGCCGGTCCCTGATATATCATATTCTTGTAAGATTTATATGAAATCCCAAGCAGACTGGAATGGGATTTTGCATGATCTTTTGTGCTTGAATTGGTCACAATTATATAATAGTGTAGATCCTGTTGTCCCTTTGAATGAGAATCTAGTCAACATAATTGATAGGCGTATCCCTTCTCGTGTGCTAAGGTACCGAGTGAAAGACAAACCGTGGTTCAATGATGATTGTAAACATGCTTATTTGGAGAAGCAGGAAGCCTATCACCTTTGGAAGGGTAACAGATCAGATTTGACCTGGAACAACTATACTCAGCTTCGAGCTTTTTCTCAGAGAGTTTATGCCTCAACTGAAAATGAGTACAATTTAACCATAAAAAAAACTCTTTCTGGTACAACTCAGGAACCTAAATGGTGGTCTACCCTTAAAACTGCACTCTTTGGTGTAGATGCAACAGTTCCTCCTTTACTTAAACCAGATGGCTCAGTCACTCACTGTCCAAAGGAAAAGGCAACCCTTTTGGCTGATGTTTTTGACAGTAAACAGAGTAATGAAAAACTTGAACTTCCTCATTCCTGTTTTCCTGAGGCTAAACTAACTAGTTTAGCTTCTCGATCTCGTGAGATTAAAGCTCTGTTGATGGACCTTGATGCTTATGGAGGTGTAGACCCAAATGGTATTTTTCCTTTGTTTTTTATAATGACAGCAGATTTCTTAGCTCCAAAGTTATCTGTTATTTTGCGCAAGTTAGCAAGAAGAGGAGCTTTTAGCACTTGTTGGAGAATTGGTAATGTTACTCCTCTATGTAAGTGTGTTTGTGTTAGCTCAAGTCCCACTGATTACCGCCCAATTTCCATAACTCCCATATTATCTAAAGTTTTTGAACGTCTTCTGGCAAAACGTCTTAATAGGTTTGCTGAAGGTAATCATCTACTCCCTAGTTTGCAATTTGGTTTTCGTAAAGGCCTTGGAGCATGTGATGCCCTTCTTACATTCTCCAATGCTGTACAGAAATCCCTTGATTGTGGTCAGGAAGTTCGTATGATTGGCCTTGATTTTAGTGCTGCCTTTGACCGTGTTAATCATGAGGCCCTTGTTTTCAAACTGAAACAGTTGGGAGTGGGTGGGTTGTTTCTTAGCATTATTATTGATTTTTTAAGTAATAGATCTCAAAGAGTTGTTGTTGACGGGCACCATAGTGAGTATAGGAATGTGATATCCGGTGTTCCACAGGGTTGTGTTCTTGGCCCATTACTTTTCATACTATATACACATGACATGTGGTTTGGCCTAGAAAACAAGCTTGTTGCATATGCAGATAATGCTACTCTCTTTGCATCAATTCCATCCCCTGAATGTAGATCTGGGGTTGGTGAGTCCCTTAATAGAGATTTAGCTAAAATTAGTGCATGGTGCAAATTATGGGGTATGAAGTTGAATCGTAACAAAACTCAAAGTATGATTGTAAGTAGGTCAAGGACGGTGGATCCTCAACATCCGGATCTCAGTATTGATAATGTTTCTTTAAATTTGTATAACTCTTTCAGAATTTTAGGTGTGATTCTCGACAGCAAATTTACTTTTGAGAAACATTTAAGGTCTGTTTCTTCTTCAATTGCGCGAGAAATTGGCTTATTGAGAAAGTCTTTTAAGATTTTCGGTGATCAATCTATTATGAAGAAGTGTTTTAATTCTTTCATTCTACCTTGTTTTGAGTAATGTTCTCCTGTCTGGTCTTCAGCTGCTGATTCTCATCTTAATTTGTTGGACAGAAACTTACGGTCTATTAAATTTCTTATTCTTGATCTAGATATTAATCTCTGGCACCGTCGATCAATTAGTTCATTATGCATGTTGCATAAGATTTTTCATAACCCTGACCATCCTTTACATTCAGATCTCCATGGATAATTCTATCCTGTTCGTAATACTAGGCAGGCAGTTAATTCTAATAGCCAGGCCTTCTCCATCATGAGGCTCAATACTACACAGTACTCTAGAAGTTTTATTCCAGCTGTTACCAAGTTGTGGAATGATCTTCCTAATCGGGTAGTTGATTCAGTAGAACTTCAAAAGTTCAGAGTTGGAGCAAATGTTTTTTTGTTGACCAGGCGGACATGAGTCTTTTTATAATTTATATGACATATTTGTTTTTGACGTTATTAATAGTTTATATATGACATATCTCTTTTGACATTACTTTTTTAGAATGATTTATTGTTAATTTGTTCTCTTCAGTTATTCATTTCCTTATTTCCTTTCCTCACTGGGCTATTTTTCCCTATTGGAGCCCCTGGGTTTATAGCATCTTGCTTTTCCAACTAGGGTTGTAGCTTGGATAATAATAATAATAATAATAATAATAATAATAATAATAGAAGGTAATGGAGAGGGCGCATCAGGCAACCGACCCTTTACTGTAGGGAAAAATAACAATGGGAAAGAAGAACAAAACAATTAAAACAAAGGAAAACTCTCTCTCCATAAAGTTGACATTAAAGAAACCGATGTTTAAATAGATTAAAAGACAAAATTTTAAAACTTCCCTAGAGTCAGAAAACCAAAGTTTTCACCCATTTTTCTTTTCCAATTTTTGAAGGAGAGTTGGAAAGTTTAATTATTTAATTAGTTTGGAGCTAAAATGGTTAAGAAACCAACTTCCGGGAAAAAAGAAATTTTCTTGAGTTTTATAAATCCTTTTTTGATGGAGTTATGGAAATTCCAGATATTGGAGCTATTTGTTATCCTAAATATATCATTACTTTTATTATAGCAGAAATAAGTATATATATATATATATATATATATATATATATATATATATACATATGTGTATATATATATATATATATATATATATATATATATATATATATATATATATATATATATCTATATATATACATATATACAAACACACACACACACACACACATATATATATATATATATATATATATATATAAATATATATATATATATATATATATATATATATATATATATATAAATATATATATATATTTGTATATATATATATATATATATATATATATATATATATATATATGTATATATATAAATACATATATATATATAAATATATATATATATATATATATATATATATATATATATATATATATATATATATATATATATACATACATATATATGTATATATATTTATATATATATATATATATATATATATATATAACATCTCCTCCTACGCTTTTTGACACAAAGGGCTTCGATTAGATTTTGCCAGTCGTCTCTGTCTTGAGCTTTTAAATCAATAATTTTCTAATCATCATCTCCTACTCCACGCTTCATAGTCCTCAGTCAAATACTCTCTCTCTCTCTCTCTCTCTCTCTCTCTCTCTCTCTCTCTCTCTCTCTCTCTCTCTCTCTCATCATGCAGTATGTAAATTGACACAAAAAGTAAATTCTGTTGATAAGGCACTGCCGAACAACGGGGGAGAGAGAGAGAGAGAGAGAGAGAGAGAGAGAGAGAGAGAGAGAGAGAGAGAGAGAGAGAGAGAGAGAGAGAGAGAGAGAAATAGTAAACCACAAAACCGTGTTTTATTTTAAATAAAAGCAAAATGCTGAAAAGAAGTGAAAAATACATTTCTTCCTCGTGTCAGCTCCGGAATCCAAATAAAAAAAAAACATTATTTATTTTGTTTATTTTTTTTCCGGATTTTACTGCAAACTGAAATTACTCAATATTTTTTTATTACGACAATCTGAATTATTCCATCTTTTTTAATAATGATAATAATTTTAGTAACTTTGATAATGATAATTTTAATATTCGTGATAATAATAATTTCAATTATCTTGGTAATGATTATGATTTTGATGATTATAATAATAATAATAATAATAATAATAATAATAATAATAATAATAATAACAATTGTTATTAATAATGATAATTAATAATAATAACAACAATAATAATATTATTATTATTAATAATAATAATAATAATAATAATAATAATAATAATAATATTAATAATAATAATAATATAGCAAAGCAATCTATATCAAACCGAACTTAGAGAACAAATTTTGATAAAGATTCTATTGTTTACGAATGTTTAATCAAAACAGTAATTTCAAGGAAGAAAACTGACCGTAAACTGTTTTTGAGTTACCCTGGAAACACAGGCCTTCCCTGAGAGAGAGAGAGAGAGAGAGAGAGAGAGAGAGAGAGAGAGAGAGAGAGAGAGAGAGAGAGAGAGAGAACAGACGTTTAAGCTAATTTGTTGGTTTGGATTTTAATATTATGAGGTTGGTTCAATATTTCAAAGGTTGATTTGGCCCTTTAGATTTCACATTTAAAGTAAAGTGATGGTCTGAAATTGGAAATCTTTACAAAGTAGTAAATAAATAAAGAAAATGGAATAAAAAAGAAAGAAAATAAGAAAATAAAGACAAGAATATCCTGAAATTTCCTTTGCGTAAGTCACAGTGTCAAGGCAAATTAAAGATTGATTTTAATTACATCAATGGAGAGAGAGAGAGAGATAGAGAGAGAGAGAGAGAGAGAGAGAGAGAGAGAGAGAGAGAGAGAGAGGGGGGGGGTATATAATCCCCAAGATATCTATCCGGTCTCTCCCTGTCCCTCTGATAACAGCGGAGGGAGTAGTCGTACCTTAGTGTGATACACTTGGAAATCCCAACTGCCATGTTGTAGTTAGGAAAGGGGGAGTGTGTGAGAAATGTGTGTTTTTGTGTATATCTATCTATATATTCAGCTACCATTTTGACGGGTCCCGTACACTAGTTTATGGAATATCATTAAAATCAAACAGTTACAAAAATACTTCTCCAACGATCAGCAACTTCCCGGGAAAAGATATCGTGCAGCACATTGAACACCACCCGGCAGAAATCCAATATGACGGATAATGCCTCCTGATTTCAGAATAAAACTGCATCAAATGGGGAAACTGTCGATTGGAATCTCTCTTTAACGACAGAACTTAGAGGATTATTCGTAAAACCGCCTTGAAATGGGTGAAGATAATAGCTCGTCTGTCTGGGGATAATGGGAACAGAGGTTTACAATGCACAATGGGACAAAATAGATGGCAGTGTTTATTACTGTTGAAGTTAAGGTCTTGTGTGTGGTCATTGTTGACATAATGGTAGGATGTTTGCTAACATACGTCTTGCTCGGAATAATTAGAAAAGACTTAGAATATTATGATGGTTTCAGATTGATATCATGTTGGAATTAGTCCTGTGTGTGTTTGTGGTTGTGTAAGCAGTGAAGAGAAAGGCTAAATTCTAATAAACTAGTGTATGCAACCCGTCCAAAATGATGGCTCAATATTTAGATAGATATGTACACACACAGACACACAGATTCAACCCTTCCCACACCCTTCTCCCTACCCGAGAGATAGGGAGTTGTACGTCTGGCAATGCCTTGGGGCGTGACCGGAAAGAAATGTATATATGTATTTATATATCTTACTTTTTATCATATAGAGGATATTTGGCTTCAAAGTAAAAATGAACCAATTTTATTTAAATTCAGGTTATTAATAATAATAAAAATGATAATAATAATAATAATAATACTATTATTCTTTTAATTGAGCACCAAATTAATCACTGATTCCCTTGTTGATCTTCGTTTAAATCCATTAACTAAGATCTATCCATTATTGTGGTTTATAAACCATTAGATAATGGATAATCCATTAACTAATGCTCAGGGGATGAATATTTCAAGATATGAGATAGATAGAGAATATCCTTGTCTTTCGTCCAAAGTAATTGAATAATATCTGATTGAGATGCTCCCACTAGAGAGTTATGGGGTCCTTTGACTAGCCAGAGAGTACTTCATTGGATCCTTCTCTCTGGTTACGGTTCACTTCACCTTTACCTACATATACACCGAATAGTCTGGTCTATTCTTTACAGATTCTCCTCTGTCCTCGTGCAATTGACAACACTGAGATTACCAAACGATTCTTTTTCACCCAAGGGGTTAACTACTGCACTGTAATAGTTCAGTGGCTACTTTACTCTTGGTAAGGGTAGAAGAGAATCTTTAGCTATGGTAAGCAGCTCCTCAAGGAGGACACTCCAAAATCAAACCATTGTTCTCCAGTCTTAGGTTGTGCCATAGCCTCTGTACCATGGCCTTCCACTGTCTAAGGTTAGAGATCTCTTGCTTGAGGGTATACTTGGGCACTCTATTCTATCTTATTTCTCTTCCTCGTGTTTTTGTAGTTTATATATGAAAGATTTATTTTAATGTTATTATTGTTCTTAAAGTTCTCTCGTAGTATACTTCCTTATTTCCTTTCCTCACTATGCTATTTTCCCTGTTGGAGCCCTTAGGTTTATAGCCTCCTCCATTTCCAACTAGGGTTGTAGTCCAGAAAATAATAATAATAATAATAATAATAATAATAATAATAATAATAATAATATAGAGTTTAGTTTATTTATTTACAAATGAAATTAAGGGCTTAGAAAATTTGTAATCTTTGTAAGAGTTCAAATAATTGTTGTTTCGATTAAAAAAAAATATATATGATTGAAGTTTTTGATTTGGAACTTATTCCATTATCATTAATAGAATGGAGAGAGAGAGAGAGAGAGAGAGAGAGAGAGAGAGAGAGAGAGAGAGAGAGAGAGAGAGAGAGAGTTGAATGGTCCAAGAAGTAAATTCTCAAATACTACCAAGAAATTTCATCCATCAAACCACGTTTGAAAATAGTGTTTGTAAAATAATA
>NC_090758.1:11609048-11619048 GCF_036898095.1 Palaemon carinicauda
CTGGATGAAAATCTTTTCCAGATCTTGAGTCTTAAGATGTTGTGTCAAAACGTTCCAATAATGTCTCAAAAGACTTTTCTTCATACAGGGGAAATCTCGAGATTTCTTAAACGATTTTTAATCCCTTTATTTTTATTCTTTGTTTCTTTACTTTAATTAAATATTTGGTTTAAGTCTTATTAAATTAAATGTATTGGAATTTTCAAAATTGTTGTTATCTCCACCATATTCTTTCACCTAAATATAGTCGAAAGAATAATTAATTTTGTAAAACAATACCCATTGTGATATGAGTTAAATTTCATCAAATCCTAATACAGAATCTCTAGAATGTAAGTTTAATAAAAGATTGAAAAAAATTAAAATCAGACAATTGCTAGGTTAAGTAATATTCGGAAATCAAATCGCCTGAAATTATATATAAAAATCAGTCTATATATCAGTTAAGTGAGATCCGTGTTACTCTATGGACATGAGTCATGATATGACAGGTGGAACAATATCCAATAGATTTAGTAGATATAAGAACAAAGCCCACGGAAGGATATTGGGAGTTAAATGGCTGGCTGGATATAATCAGAAATGAAACTATAAGAGAGATTACTCGAGTGCCATATGTGGATGAGATCATGGTAAGGGGTAGATGGAGATGGTTTGGGCATGCTCTTTGCACTCTCCAAGAGAGATTAGTTTACCAAACTTTCAACTGGGATACACAGGGCACTAGAAGAGTTGGAAGACCCAGGCCTACATGGCTGAGGACTATGAAGCGTAAAGTCGGAGATAATGAATGGAAAAGTGTTGATTTAAAATCTCAAAATTGAGACGACTTGCGAAATCTAACCGAGGCGTAGGAGATGATGATAATGATATACTTGGTTTTTCCATGTAAAATATGTTAAATAAAAATACGTATTTAGTGTTTAGGTGAAATTTTATCTTCAAATTTCATCAAATTAGATATATTTGAATTTTATATAGATATATAGATAATCTATGTTGGTGTTTGTTATTTATATATATATATATATATATATGTATATATATATGTATATATATTATATAGATATATATATATATATATATATATATGTATATATATATATATGTATGTATATTATTTATGAAATATAAATTCATGTGTAGATATGTATATATACCTATATATATATATATATATATATACATATAAACATTCATATATATATATATATATATATACATATACATATACTTTACATATATATTATACATATATATATTATATATATATAAATATATATACATATATATAAATAAATATATATATATATATAGTATATATATATTTATATATCAATTTGTATTATATACATATTATATATATATATATATAAATTATATATTCATATATATATATATGCATATATACACACACACACACATATATATATATATATATATTCATATATATATATATATATATATATATATTCATATATATATATATATATTCATATATATATATGTGTGTATAAAATATAAATTAATATATAATTGTATGTATATATATATATATATATGCATATATATATATTTATATATACATTTATAATTTATATATATACATATTTACATATATATATATATATATATATACTGTATATATATATATATATATATATAAATGTATAAAATATAAATTTATATATATATATATATATAATACATATACATATATATGTATGTATATATATATATATATATATATATGTATATATATATATATATATATAAATATATATATACAGATATTCCTATACAGATATTCCTATATAGATATATATATATATATATATATTTATATATACATTTATATTTTATATATATAATATTAATTTATATATATATATATATATATACATATATATATATATATATATATATATATTTATTTATATATAAATTTATATATATATATATAAAATATTAATTTTTATATAGATGCAGAAATATGTTTATATATATGTACATATATATATATATATATATATATACACAGTATATATGTTTATATATATACACACATATATTATATATATATATATATATTTATATATATATATATATATATATCGAATTGATTTTGCAATTTTCCTTCTGCAATATTATTCTATTTCGGACAGTGATATTTGTTTTGAAAAAAAAAAGTGTCATCTTTATTACAGTATTTAAACAAGATACAGAAATGTATAACAGACTATAGTTTTAACAATATAATGATAACTATGCGCAATTGAATATATGCCTTTTTTTCGATGTTAAAAAAATCAACTATCAGATGGATAACCAATGTGTCATATTTTCTTACTTACTGCTTGATGTTGATAAGTGTAGAGACACACACACACTCTCTCTCTCTCTCTCTCTCTCTCTCATCTCTCTCTCTCTCTCTAGCCATTTACATTTAAATTAAAATCAGTGTAGACAAGTAAGAAACGCAGCTTTTTTATGGTATGTAAAACCCGTAGAGTTGTTTCCAAACGCGGTGAATATTGCTTTGACTTTTAGAGGAAAGCTAAAATCTTTGAGAATTTGTTTATATGCTAGAAATTATATTCTAATATATTTATAGTCACAATTTCTACTATAATGAAAATAATAATAGATACTTTAATAAACATAAGATAGTCAGAGCTATATTATACTCATGAAATCAAAATTTTAGTGAGAGCTGTTTAGTATATCTATCCTTCAAAGATCTAAGACATATTCATGTTTTTAGCACAATTTGAGAGATATGCTCTCCTCTCTCTCTCTCTCTCTCTCTCTCTCTCTCTCTCTCTCTCTCATTGCACTCATATTCCTCATAAAATAAATCAAAAGAGCCAATACCACAGAGCTATGGAGAAACAAACGTCTCACTGAAAGCTGTTAAAGGCAGTCTTTAAAAGAGGCGTTGCCGATTGCCAACGTCCGTAAGAAAAGTACCAGAATCAAAACATTGGTTCTTGTCTGGGTTACTGGACTTCCCCTGACGTTAGGTACGTTTGGTAAAGGTTATAAATTGGTAAAAAATGTTCTGTTATATTGTATTGTATTTTAATGGTCTCTGTTATTGTATATTCTTGAATTCTAATTTGCATTAAATGTTTTTTTTTTTTTTTTTTTTTGAAAAGGCTGATATAAGTCCCTTTTTATTGTTTATATATGAAAGATCTATTATTAATGAGGTTATTGTTCTTGAAATACTTTCATTTCAATTGATCATTGCTTCTCTTGTAGTTTATCTATTTCCCTATTTCCATTCCTCACTGGCCTAGTTTCCCCTGTCGGAATCCTTGAGCCTATAGCATCCTGCAAATCCAACTAGAACTGTAGCTTGGCTAGTAATATTATATTAATAATACATATATTATTAATTTCGTACATTACAAATAGGGTATTTAAACAAAATAATAAGTATTTAAGATAATTGAATTACTTTAAATATTGTAGAATATCAATGTATATATCAAGAAAATTAAGAATTTCAAAAACCTTTAAACTACAGATTATAAATTCAAATTTGAACATAAATTGAAAATAATGTGTAGTCAATACATCCATACAGTTTGATTTATACACATCTTGAATGTATATAAAAATCCATTAGGAATATTTTTCTAAAAAATCTATAAAGAAATATGATGATTTCTCCCTTTGTCTGACTTAATGCCAAATCACAATGTCACTGGAATAATGATCTCAATAATGAGGGCAATTAGACCTCATTAGTCTTTGGATCATTTCGACAATGTGTTTAATGATGATTTGATTTCAAATTTGGTTTCGTTTTGTTTTTTGCAAAAGTGATTCATTACTTTGATTATGTTTAGGATTATGTGCTCTATTTGGATGAGTCATTTTGATAATAATAATAATAATAATAATAATAATAATAATAATAATAATAGTGGTGTCCCCTATATAAAAAAGAACAAGTGTCTGGCTATATTTCATATATATATATATATATATATATACATATTTATATTTAAATATATATATATATATATATATATATGTATATATATATATATATATATATATATTTATATATATATATCTTCCTAGTTACGATCAGCGGCGAGGACGTATAACTCTTGTATGCGGTCTCCTCCCTGTCCTTCGGGTATGAGTGAGAAAAAGTAGTCATACCCTGATGAGAAGGTATGTAAAAGATTGAATCTGTGTGGCATATGCATGTGTGTATATCTATTAAAATATTTAACCATCATTTTCGACAGGTTTCGTACACTAGAGGTAATAACAATAATAAACATATCTCTTAGCAAAGGACCCGCTCCTCGGGTACAAGGGAATGCGCTGCTGACTCGAAAGGATTCAGGAGATCCTTTGGGATTATGAGGAATCCTTCATGATCCTTAAGATAAGCTGACTGGATATGAATAGGAATCTGGAGGCATTGCTGGACTGACGTTTCAATTATTGGTGAATTTATCGTTAGGAAAGGGCTAAAGAAAACGGGGAGGAGAGTATACAATAGTCTGTGTTGAGTATAGAAAACGGAAGTGACATTTTAGAAATCGGGTGATTAAAGTGATAAGAGGCTTAGGATTGTTCAGAATACAAGATATATAAGCAATATTCGTCTTAATAAATGATACACTAGTGTACGTGACCCGTCAAAAATGACGGTTAGGTATCAAGATAGATATGCACACATATCAATGGTTCAGCAATTCATGAGAGAAAGTAGTTTCCAAGCGTATATCTGCAGGTACCACCTCACAGCAGGGTATGACTACTCCGTCGGAACATTGATAAGATTATGTCGATTAGATACATGACAAATTAATATTATTAGGATCATTTTAGTACATTCCTTCTTTTACAAATTGAGAAAAATATCTCATGGAATTATTCTAAACTGTATTTATTATGAACTATTTAGAGACTCCTGCAGTTTTAGAGAAGTTTTATCTCTCTCTCTCTCTCTCTCTCTCTCTCTCTCCTCTCTCTCTCTGTATATATATATATATATATATATACATATATATATAAATATATATATATATATATATGTTTGTGTATATATATTATATATATATACTGTATATGTATATATACATATATATATATATATATAAATATGCATATAATACAAATATGTATATATATATATATATATATATGTATATATATATATCAATATAATATGCATATAATACAAATATATATATATATATATATATATACATATATATATATATATATTTATATGTGTGTGTGTGTGTATATATGTGTATATAATTATATATACATATATATATATATATATATATCAATATAATATGTATATGTTACAAACATATATTCATATATATATATATATATATATATTATTTATTATATATCATATATTATTATATATACTATTATATGCAATCATATATTTTTATTATGATTCCTTACCTACTTAAGCATAAGAAACACTTGAATATAATTAAAAAACCTTCCTTTGATTCTAATTCTTTAAGGGAAGCTTGGCTCACACCTTCCCAGGTGGTTGCTGGAGATAGTGACGTCATGGAGAGAAAAGGTTATGTCAGAATTTCCTGATATTTTGTCTTGTGACAAGATTTGGAATTCCTTGCAGATATTAAGAAAAAATTCATTCAGTTTTCTTGGGAATTCTGAAAACTTTGATTTAAAATATTATTATTATTATTATTATTATTATTATTATTATTATTATTATTATTATTATTAGTAGTAGTAGTAGTAGTAGTAGTAGTAGTAGTAGTAGT
The DNA here is from genome assembly GCF_036898095.1 of Palaemon carinicauda. Classification (NCBI taxonomy): domain Eukaryota; kingdom Metazoa; phylum Arthropoda; class Malacostraca; order Decapoda; family Palaemonidae; genus Palaemon; species Palaemon carinicauda. Next base: position 11,614,841 of record NC_090758.1, read on the forward strand.
AGTAGTAGTAGTAGTAGGTAGTAGTATTATCTACAAAATTATTCCACTTAATCTTTCATTGCGATCTTTATATTAATTATTATTATTATTATTATTATTATTATTATTATTATTATTATTTATTATTATCATTATTATTATTTTTATTATTATTATTATTATTATTATTATTATTATTATTATTATTATTATTATTTTTCTACTAAATAATTCCAATTAGTTTTTCTGATTATTTTTCTGTGTTCTTTTGTAAAATCTTGGCTTTGTTTATTGGTCTCTCTCTCTCTTTCTCTCTCCTCTCTCTCTCCTCTCTCTCTCTCTCTCTCTCTCTCAGCCAACAAATGTACCCATAATCTTATTCGAATTCTCTCTTGTCCATTTTTTCTTCTCCTCTCTCCTATTCCATCTTTCCCCCTCTTCCATTCATCCTTTTTTCATGTCACACCACCTTTCTTTCCCCTCACACTTTCCCCTCGGTATCAATCTCCCATCGGAGTTCTTCATTTTCTCTTCGACTGAAAGAGGGGAAGTGGACCCCTACTTTATATCGAGGCTGAAATTTGATGTTCGTCGAAAATATGCAAAAATGTTTCCTTGTTGTTTTCTGTACAGTTTTCTAAAGGAAGTAAACCATTTTGGTTTCGCCTTGAGAGAGAGAGAGACGAGAGAGAGGAGAGAGAGAGAGAGAGAGAGAGAGAGTTCAAAAATATTTCTTTATTTTCTGAACAGTTTTCGAAAGGAAGTAAACCATTTTTGTTTCGTCTTTATATCGTCTTATTTCAGTGATAAGAGAGAGAGAGAGAGAGAGAGGAGAGAGAGAGAGAGAGGTCCCTAATCTCTCTCATACACGACCCTTTCTTAATCCATTAAGTCTTGAAGATCACTATTAACAAACCTCAAAGGAAATATCTCTCCAAACGAATGTTGATTGATAGTTTATTCAAATCAATTCAAATCAATCATCATAAACGGTTAGTGAAACACTAAAAGATGAAGATGATTTAAGAGTATTTAATACAAAGACTATTTTTTATTATTTGAGGCATAAAATAGTCAGTGGGGAACTAAGTGCTGTTTATTTTTCAAAGGATAAGTAGAGTTTGGTATTTTCCATCGTAAGATCTTTGATGTCTTTCCATGTAAGCAGAGGCAAACAAGACGTTTCCAGCAAGTGGCAGGGTGCATAAGGTCAGGATTGGCCTTGTGAGCCATATCAATGCACAATTATGGGAAATATATGTAAATATGTACTGTATATATACATGTATATATATATATATATATATATATGAACATATATTTTATATGTAGGTACGTATATTGTATATAAATATATGTATACACACACATTTGGCCCACGAATACTAATGATATCAACATTCCCAGTGTACATATCCTTCCCCTCTCCCACCCAGCTGTAATGGAGATTCACAACTGAAGCCTCCCGGAAACCTTATGAAGACGATTTTCCTTCCTCGAGGCTCGCCAGGGATTCCGAGGCTAATTGAGCTGCTTGGATTTTTAGCTCCCGTTTTGGAATTAGAAGAATGAAGATGGGTGAGATTTTGTAGGGATTCTCATTTTTATCATGGGATTTTTTAAATTTTATGAGGGAATGTAATTGGTTTGTATAGATCTTATTGTTTGGGACTTATTTTTTAGGGAGGGGAATCTTTTAAGAGAAACGTTTTATATGTTTTGAAGATTTTCCAACATGGGGCGTTTGTGTCTTAAATTCTACATATACTTTTAATGCGTATATATATATATATATATATGTTTGTGTATATATATAATATATATATGCATACACACACACACACACACACACATATATATATATATATATATATACAAACAAACACACACACACACACATATATATATATTTATATATATATATATATAATATATTAACAATAATAAATGTAGCCATTTTTTACACCATGGTAAGGACAAATGCCTCAGACATGTATTTATCTATGTCTGGGTTTTTACAATTTTCATCGCCAGTGCGGATTGGTGATGGTGGGAGATTTTCCGTCTAATCGCTCACATCAAACCAACTTAGTATGAGTGTTCCTGACTAGTTCAGCTTTGCTGATCATGGCAATACACAAAACCTTCAAGGTATCCCCACTCTTATATATATATATATATATATATGTGTGTGTGTGTGTGTGTGTGTGTGTGTGTATGTGTGTGTGCATGTGTGCTGTGTGTAATCGGCCGGCCCCTCAGAAATTAGGTATTTGAACTCATGGAACGTTACCACATCGGCCACCACAGACTTACCGTATGGATTCAAAAGAGGATTGTCACCAGTCGCCAATTCTGTATCCTTATAAGTAATCTTGGATAAAATGTATAGAACGTGTACGGATGGCTTCGTTGATTCCTGACAGTTGTACGCTGTAGCAGGTAACCCTGCACTGGACAAACAGTGCTACATCGGATCTCTATATCTGGTCACAGCTTATTTCATCATTGCCTACATATACATCTAATAGGCTGGTCTATTCTTTACATATTCCACTCTGTCCTCATACACCTGACAACACTGAGATTACCAAACAATTCTTCTTCACCTAAGAGGGAGGTTACTGTACAGGAATTATTCAGTGGCCACTTCCCTCTATATAAGGTTAGAAGATACTCTTTAGCTATGGTAAGCAGCTCTTCTAGGGGAAGGACACTCCAAAATCAAATCTTTGTTCTCTACCATGGTCTTTCACTGTCTTGGGGTAGAGTTCTCTTGCTTGAGGGTACACTCAAGCACACTAATCTAGCTTATTTCGCTTCCTCTTGCTTATTTTCAAGTTTTTATAGTTTATATATATGAAAGATCTATTCTAATGTTGATACTGTTGTGAAAATGTTTCATTTTAATTGCGTATTACTTTTTTGTAGTTTGTCCATTTCCTCATTTCCTTCCTCACTGAACTATTTTTCCCTGTTGGAGCCCTGGGGTTAATAGCATCCTTCTTTTCCATCTAGAGTTGCAGCTTAGCTAATAATAATAATAATAATAATAATAATAATAATAATAATAATAAAATAAAGTATTTTGTTTTACAGGTGACGTTGAGCTTGTAAACAAGTAATCAAAAGCAGTTTTGTCAAATCTACAAGGAGTTATATAGAAAAATATTCATTCAAAATGCCCTTAAAATACTTGTTCATAAACTCAGCGACTTTGTTTTTTATTACTGGCAGCGTTGCCAACACTTTCTCTTTTGCTAACCACAGCGTTACCAATGCACATCCGACAGATGTCTCCTTAACTCCCCTTGAAGTGTACTGGATCTAAAGAAGCCAACTGTACAAACAGAGGTGGCCATGTAGCCAATGATACCAGAGTATGGGGTTGGACATAGCCACTGTGCCGTAATCTCCAGGTGCTTTTGGGGACAGTTTTTAAATATATCTTTCGAAAGATATATTAATGTTTAGTTGGTCATAAACTGTTTCCTGCTTTGTAAACTCTCCTTATTATTATTATTATTATTATTATTATTATTAGTAGTAGTAGTAGTAGTAGTAGTAGTAGTAGTAGTAGTAGTAGAAGTATCTTTATCATGATGACGAGAGAGAGAGAGAGAGAGAGAGAGAGAGAGAGAGATGGTGTAAAGGTTAAAAGAAAAATCACGGTAAAAATATATACTGCTTAATATTCCTTAATCTGAGCGACCTTCCATGATTTATAAAGAAGACTTGGCAACCTCCTCTTGGGTCAGGATCGTTCCTTCGGAAATATCTTGAGTTAATTAGCTTCCTCGTAGCGTTTACCCAGAGAGTAAAATCTTTTTTCTCTTGGTTGGCGGCAGAGAACGATCCTCAAAAAACATGGAAACTCTTTACATAGTTTTTACTGGATGTAGGGGATGCTTATTTTGATAGCCATGCCTTCTCTCTCTCTCTAGCTCGATAGCTTCTTGCAATGTCTGGCAACTTCACCATTCATGTGACCTGAGGAGTCCTCGGCAGCCATTGTCTGCCCCACCCTGGTACTAACTTGGATGGAGAGTGGCTTTGCCTCTGCCATTCATGATCGACCTTTAAAAACTTTAAAAGAAATTTAAGTGTTATTAATTGTTATACTCGTTATGTTTAAATGGAAAATGCTGGTGAAGAAAAATAAAAACCACTGGCCACAAGAGAGAGAGAGAGAGAGAGAGAGAGAGAGAGAGAGAGAGTAAAATATTTGA
>NC_090758.1:11631074-11636074 GCF_036898095.1 Palaemon carinicauda
TGACTACTCCCTCTGAACATTGATAAGAGTATGTTGATTAGATATACAAAAAGTAATAAAATTAGGATAGTTTATTTGGGCATTCCTTATCTTACAAATTAAGACAAATATCTCAGTTAATTTTTCTAAACTGTATTTATTATAAACTATTTAGAGACTCCTGAAGTTTAAAGAACTTGGTTTAAATTTATATATATATATATATATATATATATATTATATATATATATATATATATATATATATATATATATATATATATATATATATATATATACGTATATATAAATATATATACATACATATATGTATTATATATATATATATTAATATATATATATATATATATATATATATATATATATATATATATATATATATGTATATATATATATATATATATATATGGTGGTATTTAAAAAAAAGATGGAATTAATGGTGCTATTTAAAAAAGGATGGAATTAATGGTGGTATTTAAATAAAGATGGAATTAATGGTGCTATTTAAAAAGAGATAGAATTAATGCTGCTATTTTGAAATATGGAATTAATGGTGGTATTTAAAAACGATGGAATTAATGGTGCCATTTAAAAAAAGGAATTAATAGTGCTATTTCAAAAAAAGATGGAATTAATGGTGGTATTTAAAAAAAGATGGAAATAATGGTGCTCTTTAAAAAAAAGATGGAATTAATGCTGCTATTTGAAAAAAAGATGGAATTAATGCTGCTATTTCAAAAAAAGATGGAATTAATGGTGGTATTAAAAAAAAAGATGGAATTAATGATGCTCTTCAAAAAAAAGATGGAATTAATGCTGCTATATCAAAAAAATATGGAATTAATGCTGCAATTCAAAAAAAGATGGAATTTATGCTGCTATTTCAAAAGAGATAGAATTAATGGTGGTATTTAAAAAAAGATGGAATTAATGGTGCTATTTGAAAAAGATGAAATTAAATCTGCTATTTCAAAACAAGATGGAATTAATGGTGGTATTTCAAAAAAAGATGGAATTAATGGTGTCATTTAAAAAAAGATGGAATTAAAGGTGCTTTTTCAAAAAAAAAGATGCAATTAATGTTGGTATTTAAAAAAAGATGGAATTAATGGTGGCATTCAAAAAAAGATGGAATTAATGTTAGTATTTAAAAAAAGATGGAATTAATGTTGGTATTTAAAAAAAGATGGAATTGATGTTGGTATTTAAAAAAAGATGGAGTTAATGGTGCTATTTCAAAAAAAGATGGAATTAATGGTGGTATTTAAAAAAAAGATGGAATTAATGGTGTTATTTAAAAAAAGATGGAATTAATGGTGTTATTTAAAAAAGATGGAATTAATGGTGGTATTTAAAACAAAAAAGATGGAATTAAAGGTGCCATTTTAAAAATTGAATTAATTATGCTATTTAAAAAAATGGAATAAATGGTGGTATTTGAAAAAAATGAAATTAATGGTGCTATTTGAAAAAAGATGGAATTAATGGTGGTATTTAAAAGAAAAGATGGAATTAATGGTGGTACTTAAAAAAGATGGAATTAATGGTGGTATTTAAAAAGGATGGAAATAATGGTGCAATTTAAAAAAAATAGGTAATTAATGGTGGCTATTTCAAAAAAAGATGGAATTAATGGTGTCATTTAGAAAAAGATGGAATTAAAGGTGCTATTTAAAAAAAAAGTTGGAATTAATGGTGGTATTTAAAAAAAAAGTTGGAATTAATGGTGGTATTTAAAAAAAAATGGAATTAATGGTGCTATTTAAAAAAAGATGGAATTAATGCTGCTATTTCAAAAAAGATGGAATTAATGGTGGTATTTAAAAAAAGATGGAAATAATGGAGGTACTTAAAAAAAGATGGAATTAATGCTGCTATTTCAAAAAAAGATGGAATTAATGGTGGTATTTTAAAAAGATGGAATTAATGGTGGTATTTGAAAAAAAAGATGGAATTAATGGTGGTATTTAAAAAAAGATGGAATTATTGGTGGTATTTAAAAAAATTGAATTAATGGTGGTATTAAAAAAAATGGAATTAATGGTGATATTTAAAAAAGATTGTATTAATGGTGGTATTTAAAAATATGGAATTAATGGTGGTATTTAAAAAAAGATGGAATTAATGCTGCTATTTAAAAAAAAAAGATGGAATTAATAGTGGGTATTTAAAAAAAGATGAAATTAATGGTGCTATTTGAAAAAAGATGGAATTAATGCTGTGCTATTTCAAAAAAGATGGAATTAATGGTGGTATTTAAAAAAAGATGGAATTAATGGTGGTATTTAAAAAAGATGGAATTAATGGTGGTATTTTAAAAAGATGGAATAAATGGTGGCATTTAAAAAAAAAGATGGAATTAATGGTGGTATTTAAAAAAAGATGGAATTAATGGTGCTATTTAAAATAGATGGAATTAATGGTGGTATTTAAAATAAAGATGGAATTAATGGTGCTATTTAAAAAAAGATCGTATTAATGCTGCTATTTAAAAAAAAGATGGAATTAATGGTGGTATTTAAAAGATGTAATTAATGGTTGTATTTAAAAAAGATGGAATTAATTGTGGTATTTAAAAAAAGATGGAATTAATGGTGCCATTTAAAAAATGGAATTAATGGTGGTATTTAAAAAAAAGATGGAATTAATGGTTTTCTTTAAAAAAAATGGAATTAATGCTGCTATTTCAAAAAAAGATGGAATTAATGCTGCTATTTCAAAAAAGATGGAATTAATGGTGGCATTAAAAAAAAGATGGAATTAATGGTGCTATTTCAAAAAAAGATGGAATTAACGGCGGTATTTAAAAAAAAGATGGAATTGATGCTGCTATTTCAAAAAAAAGATGGAATTAATGGTGGTATTAAAAAAAAGATGGAATTAATGGTGGTATTTGAAAATAGATGGAATTAATGGTGGTATTTAAAACAAAAAAGATGGAATTAATGGTGGTATTTAAAAAAAGATGGAATTAATGCTGCTATTTCACAAAAATATGGAATTAATGCTGCTATTTCACAAAAATATGGAATTAATGCTGCTATTTCAAAAAAAGATGGAATTAATGGTGGTATTTAGAAAAAGATGGAATTAATGGTGGTATTTAAAAAAAGATGGGAATTAATGGTGGTATTTAAAACAAAAAAAGATGGATTTTAATGGTGGTATTTAAAAAAAGATGGAATTAATGGTGCTATTTAAAAAAAGATGGAATTAATGCTGCTATTTCAAAAAAATATGGAATTAATGCTGCTATCTCAAAAAAAGGATGGAATTAAAGGTACCACTTAAAAAGGGATAAAATTAATGGTGCCATTTAAACAAGGATGGAATTAATGTTGCTATTTAAACAAGGATGGAATTAATGGTGCTATTAAAAAAACGATGGAATTAAAGGTGCAATTTAAAAAAAGATGGAATTACTTGTGCCTTTTAAAAAAAAGATGTAATTAATTGTGACATTTTGCATCGGGATCAACCAGGCAGCGAGATTTGCTTCAAAGAGAAAACTGCAAATATGACCTCAACTTAGTAATCAGGTCTAGAAATCTGGGGGAGAGAGAGAGAGAGAGAGAGAGAGAGAGAGAGAGAGAGAGAGAGAGAGAGAGAGAGAGAGATAGAGAGAGAGAGTTGGATGGTAACTATAATATCTATATCACTTCATAATTAAAATATGATTATTACCCTCCACCATAGGAGTTAGGCAGGAGGTTATGTTTTCGCCGTTGTTTGTCTGTTTGTTTGTTTGTGAACAATTTCCTGTCCACAATTTTACTCCGAGAGTAAAGGAACTTTGAAGGATTAATAGTTATATTGAGATGAGGAAGTGATTCAATTTTGAAAGGTCTATATCAAAGGTCAAGGTCAAGGCCGAGCAAATTGTCTAGAAATAAGCTGCGGCGAGTGAAATTTTATTATTTTTATTATTATATTATTTTATTTTTTTATTATTTTTTTTTTAATTTCTTATTTATATTCCATTTGGTGATTGTAGTTCGTTGGAAAAGCCGGATGCTACAAGTCTAAGAGCTCCAACAGGGAAAAATAGCCCAGTGAGGCAAGGAAATAATGAAACAAATAAACTACAAAAAGAAGTAAAAAACTATTTTCCAACTAAGAATGTAGCTTAGCTAATAATAATAATAATAATAATGATAATAATAATAAACTGTCATTTTCTTTATAATCTGGTAGATGTGGCATTTTCATTTTGAATAGCATTGATGCCATATTTTCTTCACACTTGTTCGCTGTTGTTTAATGAAACAGTGATAATTTTTTTAGATGTGGCATCTCTTGTTCAACAGCGTTGCCAAACTTTCCTGTATGTTAAGCAACCTTAAATTAAAGGTTTATTGATGGGTGGGAGAAATGTGGCAACGTAGGTAATCATAGGGCAATTTAACCGTCTGAATAAGCCCTTCATAAATTGCATCTACCTATCTTCCCCATCCCCCCCCCCCCTCTCTCTCTCTCTCTCTCTCTCTCTCTCTCTCTCTCTCTCAAAGGCTAGCGATCTAATTTTGATCAATATATGAGCAAAGCCAGAAAATATTTTGTAACCTGGAGTGTGTTACCCGTAGAGTTATCTAAAATCACGCTAGTCTCAAACAGCAATTCTGTCTATTATCACATTTTCCTCATACAATATTAATAGTTACACTTTTTCAGTAATAATAATAATAATAATAATAATAATAATAATAATAATAATAATAATAATAATAATAATAATAATAATAATAATAATAACTGCAATTATTACCATAACCTTTCTATATATATTTCGTATATTGGAAAAACTGGATGAAAATCTTAAGATGTTATGTGTCAAAGAGTTCCAATAATGCCCCAAAAGCCTTTTCTTCGTCCAGGGAAATCTCGAGATTTCTTAAAAGATTTTTAATTCCTGTTTTTTATTCTTGGTTTATTTGTTTATTGAAACATGTGGTTTAGGTTTCAGTAAAATTAATGGTATTTTAATTTTTATAATTGTTATTG
>NC_090758.1:11653574-11656074 GCF_036898095.1 Palaemon carinicauda
ACATTGACATCTAATTGACATTGACATCTAATTGACATCTAACCGACATTGATATCTAATTGACATCTAACTGACATCTAATTGACATGGACATGTAATTGACATCTAATTGACAATAACATCTAATTGACATCTAATTGACATTGACATCTAATTGACATTGACATCTAATTGACAATGACATCTAATTGACATGGACATCTAATTGACATCTAATTGACATTGACATTTAATTGACATCTAATTGATATTGACTTTTAATTGACATCTAATTGACATTTAATTGATATTGACATCTTATTGATATTGACATCTAATTGACATTGCCATCTAATTGATATTGATATCTACTTGATATTGACATCTAATTGACATCTAAATGACATTGACATCTAATTGACATTGATATGTGACTGACAGTGACATCTAATTAACATCTCATTTACATTGACATCTAATTGACATCTAATTGATATTGACTTTTAATTGATATTGACATCTAATTAACATCTAATTGACATCTAATTGACATTGACATCTAATTGATATTGACTTTTAATTGATATTGACATCTAATTGACATCTAATTGATATTGACATCTAATTGACATTGACATCTAATTGATATTGACATCTAATTGAGATCTAATTGTTATTGACATTTAATTGATATTGACATCTAATTGATATCTAATTTTCATTGACATCTAATTGACATTGACATCTAATTGATATTGACATCTAATTGACATCTAATTGATATTGACATCTAATTGTCATCTAATTGATATTGACTTTTAATTGATATTGACTTTTAATTGAAATTGACATCTAATTAACATCTAATTGACATCTAATTGACATTGACATCTAATTGATATTGACTTTTAATTGATATTAACATCTAATTGACATCTAATTGACATTGACATCTAATTGATTTTGACTTTTATTTGATATCGACATCTAATTGACATTTACATTTAAGTAACATTGACATCTAATTGACATCTAATTGACATTTACATTTAAGTAACATTGACATCTAATTGACATCTAGTTGACATTATAAAACTGACATCTAATCAATGTTTGGTGTCTCCAATGATGAAATTGGTGTGTCTAATTCTTTCAAGATTATGGTACTCCATTGGAAAAGTCTCTGCCTGGAGATTTGTTGGACGGGGGTTCGAGACCTGCTCATACTCTATAGTTTCTTGTAGTGTCTGTAACCTGACCATCCTTGTGAGCTAAGGGATGGAGAGTTTAAGGGGACCTATAGGTCTACCTGCTGACTCCTCAGAAGCCATTTCCTGGCCCTCCCTGGTCCTACCTTGGGTGGAGAGGGGACTTCAACCTCACTACCCTTGTCAGCTAAGGATGTGAGGACTGATTTGGGTGAGTCTAGAAGTCTACCTACTGACTCATTAGCAGCCATTGCCTGGCCCTCCCTGGTCCTTGCTTGATTGGTGAGGGGATTTTGGCGTTGATTCAGTCGCTAGGGCATTGTCTGTGTACCTTGCCTGTGCCATTCATGAGCAGCCTTTAAACTATGAAACTGAGCAGACTCTACTTAGCATGTCTCATTCCTTCGAGATTTTCACTTATAATTAAGAATTGTTTAATTCTATATTTGGAAAATGAATTAATCTTTCTTATCGAATTAATATTTTTTCAATTTACTGAATTATATATTTTTTTCATGATTATTCTATTATTATAGACTTATCTTACTTACAAACTTTGAAAAGAACATAAAAGGTATTAAATATTCAAATAGTCACTTCTGTGTAGAGATTTATCTTAATTAAGCATAGAAAAACTTTAATGTATGAAAATGTATTGGATGATATATTTTGATAGTTATTTTTCCTAAACTCTTTTTCATAATTAATAATAAGGAAAAATTTGTTTATTATTCGTTTGCTTCTGATTTACCGATTTATTATTGTTTATTAAAGGAATTTAATTTAAAGCATACATCTAATTGTTTAATATATATATATATATATATATATATATATAATTAATAATAAGGAAAAATTTTTATATTATTCGTTTGCTTCTGATTTACCGATTTATTATTGTTTATTAAAGGAATTTAATTTATATGTATATATATGTATATGTATATATATATATATATATATATATATAAATATATACATATATATATGTATATATACAGTATATATATACAATATATATATATATATATATATATACACACATATATATATATATATATATATTTATATACACACATATATATATATATATATATATTTATATATATTCATATATATATATATATATTATATTTATATACATATATATATATATGTATATATATATATATATATATATATACTTATATAGAATGCCTTATCAATGTAAAGAAGGAAAATAAATGTTTTCAATAACCAAATGGAGTTTAATCTCACCACTAAAGTAATCGCAATCAGGTAATCTAGTAATGAAAACGAGTAATTAAAGTGTA
>NC_090758.1:11661074-11666074 GCF_036898095.1 Palaemon carinicauda
CTGTGCTTTCCTCAGCTGTGATTGGCTGTTGCCTTCGTTTACTACAGCTTAACAGACAAACACACGCACATCTAACATCGTAGCCAGAGCACAGACAAGTATTCCTTCGAATATGACGTATTTATTTACCTTATACCCTTCAATAAGATCAATTATCTATTTGTTATTAATTGATTATCATTTTAAGCTTATTTCTACGAAAATTGTAATTTTTCAGTCTTAATTTATCTGCAATAAGTATAGGTTTTTTTCACTACTACTCAACTAATTCATTCATAAAAATACGATAGCATGACGTCACATATACAACCACCAATCAGAGCAGAGCACAAATCAGCCAATGAGACGTCAGATGTCTCCCGCTAAGGAAACGCACAAGGCGAGAGGATTCCTCTGACTTATGGACTGCTGTCGGCGAACGAGTAAGATTCACACAAGATATTTTGCTCAAACGCTCTAGTTTTTTTCATCCTAATTAATTTTTATATATAATAAAACGATATCTAAATAGCCTGCGAATAACACTTCTTATTTCTCATACCTTACAGATATTCAAAGGAATATCAATTACAGACTTTCCTTTCAGTAATCACACTTCCTTTTTATTTAGGAGTGAGAAGCGGATATATGATTTTTATAAAATTTCGATCATCATTATTTTTATCATAGTTATTATAACTAAAATTCTCAAGATTTTGTGAGATAAGGTTGATAATTATTATTTCATAATTATGGACTTTATAGAAAATAACATATAAATCAGAAGTCCAAAAATATACACAGTAAATAGCAATGTATAGCCTATGTATAGAGATGTATGTAAATGCAATCAATTCTTACTCCTTCCCTCTCCCTTCGTTCAGTAATTATCACTGTTTCTTCTTATTCCCCTTCTTTCAATCCCTAACATTTCCTGTATCCCAATTCTATAGACCTGAATTTCCTTTTTTTGTTATAAACATTATTAAAACATTGACTGAGATACAGAACACAGAAGAAATTATCTTTTCAGCAAAAACAATTGGACATTCAGAATTTAATTTTGCCACAGCTGAAAGCGAATGAGAATAGTCTTCTTATTTTCTTCTCTGTTTCCTTTATAAAATGGAATAATTAAACTATTAAGAAAGAGCATAATCAAAACTGATTTTTGAATAGGCCTACTTGTAAAATTTCCAGTTTTTACCACTCAATTTCTAAACCTAACCTAACCTAACCTAACGTAACCTTACCGAACCTAACCTAACCTAACAAAGAGCACGCCTCCTTAAGAAACTATTGATTGACAAATAGGTAGTAAATTCATTTCCTGGTGAGATAAGGTTACTGGCGTAGGCCTATTGTAGGCTTACTTGGTGAACAGAGTCAAAAACATGTTTTAAGAACATCCAATCAGACTAGGCTATACTGTATTGTCGTGATAGGCCTAGTCACCTAACATTCTCAAAATGGACAATTTTCACAAATTGGTGGATTTGAGATCTACAGCCTAGCGTTGGGGTCTGTGGGACCATTCACACGTCTAGTATTTGATGGGATTGTCCCATAATAATGATATTTGTCCCATGTCCCCTTTGTCCCGTATTTTCAATACTTAAAAAAAGATATAATTATTGGTTAAATTTTAGTTATAATATCCTTCATAGGTATAAAACAAGGTTAATTGCAACATTGTAAGGCTTTGACAAATATAATGAACACCTGTTTGTAACAAAATCAATAATGAATAATTTTAAAACTAAAGAAAAGTCAATGAGGAATGTTCTGGACAATCTGAACTCAGTTGAGGACTTCATGAATTGTGTCTATATTGTTTATATTGTTCAATATCTTTCCAATTTAGGTGTCCTCTATTTCATTTATCAAACAGGGTCACCCTGATAGATATATATATATATATATATATATATATATATATATATATATATATATATATATATATATATATATCGGTGTGTGTGTATGCAGTACGATTTACATAAATTTTCCTAGTATTTATTGAATGATATTATATTATAAAAATAAATGAATTAAAAGAGAAATTCTTAGTGATTACCATATAATTCAGCAAAGCATTTACAAGCGTGGAGAAGAAAACTCTCTCTCTCTCTCTCTCTCTCTCTCTCTCTCTCTCTCTCTCTCTCTCTCTCTCTCTCTCTCTCCGCTAAAATGCAGAATGGACAATTCCTTCTTTGGTGTGATTATTCTCGCTTTCTGGTAATCTGGAATTTGGACGGAAAGGAATTTTGGAACGCTTGGAATTCTCGAATTCTGAACATTGCGTAGTAGATTAACACTCTCTCTCTCTCTCTCTCTCTCTCTCTCACACCACAATTCCAATGAAAATCAAACGCATTTACGTTTATCTACCAAATGCATAATAGGCCTATACCACAAATGAAAACATACTGTAAAATCTACACATTTATCTTCATTGTTTATTGGGAATAAAGGCAATATTCCATTTAGGCCTATAGAAAAATTCGAAGCTATGTATAGTTGCTTAGCATACAGTCTTAGGCCTACTGTAGATCGTGTTATAGTAACCTAGCATAGACCTAGTTTTAATTCCCTGTTCCGTTAAGGAATATCTCAAGTTATGTAAACCTTTAAAGAAATTGTTCCATTTATTTATTTTACTAAAGTAACTCAATTGTTTTAGGCCTACTCTGCTCCTGGACGGATTGAATAATGGCAAATCCCTTGTAAAGGTTTGATCATAAAATACGTTTAACTGAACATTCAGTGTTTAATTCATAGTAATATCATATTTTAGCAACAAGGAAAATATATCTGATATAATATTATATAATATAATTGACCTCAATGCATCGTCTTTTAGTCGTATTATGAGGTATTTTCTACAATATACATTATATACCGTCTGGCATAAGTGCTCAACCAATCAACGGGCTCAGAAAAGTCACGTGATCAAACGTCACGGGATGTTTATATCGAGCAACTGGAGTTAAGCGTTTCAGTGCAGAGTGGCCAGATATGGGGAATTTTCCCCAGATTCACGGAATTTGGGTGCATGATGAGGAAATGGGGAATTTGTGTTGAAATTTGGGAATTTTAGTTTTGAGAACAAATTATTTAGGGAATCTGGGGAATTTCCTCAACATTCGTAGGAACTTCTGAAAAAGGATGACTTCTGATATATACAAAGATGAAAGAGACCCGTGCCAACAAGAAGTGTTGGCTTCAATACACTACGAACGAACGAACTCTTGAGTAGAGCTTCATGAGATGCATCTAAAATGCCATAAAAATGAAAGTATAGCACACACACACACATATATAGATATATATATATATATATATATATATATATATATATATATATATATATATATATATATATATATATATATATATATATATATATATATATATATATATATATATATATATATATATATATATACACACACGAGATATTGCTTCTGAACTGACTAATAAATTAAACCCAGTGAAACCTAGTTAGACTTCCTCTGATATACGTCTCCTTTCAGTAAAATTCTTCTACAAGATTTCTAAAACATTAACTGTCCCACATAAAACTGTTAAAGAGGTCAGTAATGCACCTTTTTAAATGTATTGTTCTTGTATATAATTGAAATATATAGCCCCCGGATTATTTGTAAATGTTCTTTCTATGTTAATAAGGTATATATTGGGAAATGGGGAATTTTTTAAGGTTTTGGGGAAATTTTGACATGATTTTCGGGGAATTCTAGGCGAACCGATCTGAGAGCACTGCGTTTCAGTGTGTTTTGGCACGTGCTTCAGTCAATAATATACTTCGTTTTTCTTTGTTTCTTTATTTGTTTTACGTAATTCTAACAGTGTTTAGTGGTTTATCTTTTATATAAAACATTTCGTTAAGTGATGCAGGTATAATGAAGTAACGGGAACGCCAATATAAAGCGTAGTTTAGTTTTTATTAATATTATTATGGCCAACGTTTACAGACTTCTTCAAGAATGCAAATGGCGGCCAAAGTGAATCGAATTTCGAAAGATCTGATTATCGTGATGGGAAAATAATAAGAAACTTTTTATTCAGTGAGGAAGGGATAAAAGAAAAGAATGTGTATGATGAATATTGGTAAAAGGAAAAGATAACCATTGAATAGAATATAAGAAGAAAACAAAGGAAGAGCCGAGGCAAAACCCCAACACCAGAAAGTGATTATCGTACCAACACCTAAAATTCATCGTACTTCATTTGATTAAAGCAACATTGTCTTAAATTTCCGGCCTAAATCACGTCTACCCAATAACACTATTCAATCAGAGTTGTCAGAATAAGAATATGAACGAATTTAGAGAGAATTTAATTCATTCTACTTTTCCATAAACTCGAAAAATATTATTTCTAAGCTTCGTAACTATATACTGTACTGTAACGTTTTGATTTCTCATGATAAAGTTTAAAAACGTTATAGTTAACTGGTATATCAACTGATACAGTTTAAAAACATTATAGTTAACTGGTATATCAACTGATACAGTTTAAAAACGTTATAGTTAACTGGTATATCAACTGATACAGCTTAAAAACGTTGTAGTTAACTGATATATATTTTGATCCAGTTTAAAAACATTATCGTTAACTGATATATAAGCCGATACAGTTTAAAAACGTTATTGTTAGCTGTTATATTAACTGATACAGATTAAAAACATTATCATTAACTGGTATTTAAACTGATCTAGTTTTAAAACGCTGTCGTTAACTGGTATGATCCATGCATTATTTCTGACTGGTCAATGTTGACACTGACTGACCTTAGACAGAAAAGGGCCTTCGATTAAGAAATACCTTCATACTGAAGTCTACTCTGGAGGAGAATTCTTATAGGCCTATTGGTGAGTACTGCACTGTCCATCCTAGGTTAGATAGTGATATTTATTCTTCATAGAGATTAGGGTGACATTAGTCGTTTTACATTGGTTTATTCTATAATTTTGTTGGAACTGAATATTGTTTATGTA
>NC_090758.1:11673932-11700052 GCF_036898095.1 Palaemon carinicauda
GGTTGACGGCAGAGAACAATCCTCAAAAACATGGGAACTCTTCACATAGTTTTTACTGGGTGTAGGGAATGCTTATTTTGATAGCTCTCTCTCTCTCTCTCTCTCTCTCTCTCTCTCTCTCTCTCTGGGAAACGTCTTTGCCTGGTGATCTGCTGGACTGGAGTTCGAGTCCTGCTCGAGCTCGATAGTTTCTTGCAGTGTCTGCAACTTCACCATCCTTGTGACCTGAGGGGTCCTTGGTAGCCATTGTCTGGCCCACCCTGGTACTAACTTGTATGGAGAGGTGGCTTGTATATATGGTTAGTGTCTAGGGCATTATCACTCTCCCTTTCCTCTGCCATTCATGATCGACCTTTAAAAACTTCAAAAGCAGTTTTAGAATTAATAATTGTTATACTTATGTTTAAATAAAAAATGCTGGTGAAGAAGGATATAAACCAGAGAGAGAGAGAGAGAGAGAGAGAGAGAGAGAGAGAGAGTAAAAGATTTGAGACTCGCATCTCCGAGGTAAGCATATTTTTGGGGCTCGTTCGCTGCCATCATCGGAGGTAAAAATCGAGGCAGAACGTTGAGGGAAGGTTCATTACTCCGGGGAATTTCACAACGAACGAGCCCTCGTAACAGTTCGGCCTGATGATCGCTCCCTTATTTTCCAAGACATTTTCGAAGGAGAATTTTCCACGGAGACTAAATTTAATCAAGGGGGTCAAGTTGAGGAAATGTCAGATCAGGACTTTTCGGTGGTGGAATAAGGAGAGAGAGAGAGAGAGAGAGAGAGAGAGAGAGAGAGAGAAGATGTATGAAAGCTATAAGAAAGGAATAATGGTAAAACACGGGTTTACAGGCGGAGAAAGATATGAAGAATAAAAGTTAGATGAAAGAATGACAGAGAGAGAGAGAGAGAGAGAGAGAGAGAGAGAGAGAGAGAGAATGTACAAAAGTAATAAAAATGGAATAATGGTAAAAAAGATGCTTATAGACAGAGAGGAATGAAAAATGTAACAGTTAGATGAAAGAATGGCAGAGAGAGAGAGAGAGAGAGAGAGAGAGAGAATGTAAGAAAGTAAGGAAGAATGTATTATGGTAAAACACAGACTTACGGACAGAAAGGAGTATAGAATGAAAGCGTCATATCAAACTGGGATTTAGAGAGAGAGAGAGAGAGAGAGAGAGAGAGAGAGAGAGAGAGATAAAACCTGAGGATATGCGTCGTATTACTCTAAGTAAATGTGTTTGCGTGGCACAATAACTATCGCTTACTTACTGTCAATAAAAGAATATTGGATGACTCCAGGGAATAGTCTGGAATGTGGAAGAGCCTGGAATACTGGAATAAGAACTATATGGAATTTCCTTTAAGAATGATGTGAGGTTCGGGGGAGTTTAGTGCGGTTTACAGATGATGAAATATTATTTGGGAACCAGTGTACGCGACCCGTCTAAAATGACGACTATGTTTTAGATAGATATGTACACACGCAGATTCAACCCTTCCCACCCCTTCTCATTTTCTTAACTACAAGTCCTCCAACCAGGGTATGACTACTCCCTATCCCCCCTACCCGATGAGCTATATATATATATATATATATATATATATAGCCAGACACTGGCTCTTTATTACATGGTGTAGAAAAAGAAGTTAAAATAATTTCAGAAAATCTTACATTCATATAGAAACAAATAGAGAGAAAAAGATAGAGTCAGAGAAAAAAGGCAAGATGGTGATCTATGGAAATGTGGCAACACTGAGGGAACCCTCTGGAAGCCATGTGCCCTCCCCTATCGCTCCTTTCTTGATGCATTAAGTATAGAAATCTTCAAGTTCTGCTAATATTGCTATATTGAAACTGGTGATAATATTTGATCTTATATTTTATTTTTTACTGATTTTCATATATAGAAGAAATTAAATATAAAAATTATAAAATCATAAAAAACACCTCAGTATTTTGTTAAGGGTATGAGATTGAATTTATGGAAATCATACCTAATATATATCATAGAAATAAAGAGAATTAAATGAAATGTTAACAAAATATTAATTAGATTATTTATTGTAAAATGAACAGTAAGACAAGAATAATACTTTTGTGAATAAATACAAAATAAATCTCATTAAAGTAAAAAAAAATAATTTTTAATTTGTAAGACCAATTTAGAATTCCAATCAATATAAAATAATATTGAAAAGCTTCAAAATTCATTACAAATTTAATTAAGACTTCAAAAAATTTTAAAATAGTAAAAGAAAATTACTATTTTTATTATTATTAATATTATTATTATTATTATCATTATTATTATTATTGTAAATGATGATAATTTTTCTTATTATTATCAATATTATTATTATTATTATTATTATTATTATTTTTATTATTTTTATTATTATTATTATTATTATTATTATTATTATTATTATTATTATTATTATTATTATTATTATTGTTATTATTAACTAATAAGTTTTCATAAACGTATACATCTAATAGATAATTAACGAATATTTGTATTGATATGATAATCATAAGAACATGCAAAAGCCATTTTAGATTCTTACCATAATTAGGAAATAAATCCTGATATTGAAAAACCATTTTAATCCAGGTAATAATTTTCTATTCAACTTCATTAATGATTAACTGTTGGATTTTAATGAACTAAGCTGCTTCGTAAGATTTATAAAGACTCTCTCTCTCTCTCTCTCTCTCTCTCTCTCTCTCTCTCTCACACACACACACAACTCCTGCAACTAATGATTCTATTCTAAATGTTCTTTACTTTAACACTCTCTCTCTCTCTCGCTCTCTCTCTCTCTCTCTCTCTCTCTCTCTCTCTCTCTCTCACATACATAATTCTCATGAAAAGCCTACGACCAATT
The DNA here is from genome assembly GCF_036898095.1 of Palaemon carinicauda. NCBI lineage: Eukaryota > Metazoa > Arthropoda > Malacostraca > Decapoda > Palaemonidae > Palaemon > Palaemon carinicauda. The sequence goes on from NC_090758.1 coordinate 11,676,817, forward strand.
ATCCTATTTCAACTGTGTTTTACTTTAACACCATCTCTCTCTCTCTCTCTCTCTCTCTCTCTCTCTCTCTCTCTCTCTCATTTCCTACAACTAACAGAAGCATAACAAGCATGAACGTCAATTACACTGTAAACGAACGGTAATTCAGCCTTGAATCCGTAACACAACAACAACGCCATCTATGGATTGCAAAACCAATTACATCAGACAGACTTCAGTGTTACAATACTTGGTTTCACCAGAGTTCGAAGTTTCGAATTCTTCGTGTTCATTACCTCTATAATCACTTCAGTCTTTGAGTAATTGATGCAAGAGTTAATTAAGTGTTAACTACACACCAAGAGTTAGTTTATTCAATCAAATTAGTTATGTGTTAATAACTATATAATTAATGTTCAGTAAAGTTGTAATATTTATTATTATTTCCATTTAGCAAAGTAATATTGAAGTATATTCATGTTTTTGTGCTAGCCAATTGGAAGCATCCCTGTCTAGCAATTAGCTGGACTAGAGTTCGAGACTCACTCAAGCTTGATAATTTCTAGTAGTGTCTGTAACTCTAGGTCTACCTGTTGAGTCATCAGCAGCCATTGCCTGGCCCTCCCTGGTCCTAGCTGGATGGAGAGTGGCCTCGCGCGCTGATCATATGTATATATGGTCAGTCTCTGGGGGATTGTCACTGCCTGTTGCCTCTGCCACTCATGAGCCGACTTCAAACTTCCTTGTGATACATTGCTCCATCCATCAGACTCTCAAGGTAAGTTCATATCTAGAAGTGAAATTAAGCTGTTTTTTTATGGAAGCAAATTTCTCTCTCTCTCTCTCTCTCTCTCTCTCTCTCTCTCTCTCAAATATATATATATATATATATATATACAGTATATATATATATATATATATACATATATATGTGTGTGTGTGTAATATATATATATATATATATATATATATTTATATATATACAGTATATATATACAGAGAGAGAGAGAGAGAGAGAGAGAGAGAGAGAGAGAGAGAGAGTATATATTATCATTTTGCTAACTGGCTCTATTTATAACTAATTACGCGTCTCTAAGTTCACCAATAACTTGGTATAACCCAACATAGTTGATGACGTTATTTGATGTTCCCCCAAAATAAAAAAAACAAAGTAAAATAATTAATATGACTTAAGAATTCAAACAAATCTTTACAGACAGACCACACAAGTACCGATAAAGACTCCAAAAGACTTTTCCCTCCCTAAACAGGATAGAGACAAGAAAAGTCTTTCAAGTCTTTCAAGTCTTGTAAGTCTTTTACCTTAGATGGAAAGAACTTGATCCTGCCAAGAGAACATCTTCCTGAATCATCCTGGAGACGAAAGTGCTGAGTCATCATTTGCAGAGGCTCCATTGCCCAACGGAATATTGCCCAGAATTATTGCAATTTCACTTGCAAGGAGATGTGAGGAAACAGACGAATTCTCTATTGATAATGGCTACTCTTTTTTGTCTGTCTCAATTTTCTTTTGATTATTTAGTTTATTTTTTATTCATATTTTACTGTTCAAAAATAAGATTATATTCTATCTGTTCATCTGTTCCATCTCTATCTGACTACAATAAATAGTTCTATTGACCATTTGACATCTAATTGATATCTAATTGTCATTATAAAACTGACATCTGATCAATGTTTAGTGTCTCCAATGGTGAAATTGGTGTCTCATTCTTTCAAGATTTTGGTTCTCTATTGGAAAAGTCTCCGCCTAATGAGTTGTTGGACGGGAGTTCGAGACCTGCTCATACTCTATAGTTTCTTGTAGTGTCTGCAACCTCACCATCCTTGTGAGATACGGATGGAGAGTTTAAGGGGACCTATAGGTCTACATGCTGACTCCTCAGCAGCCATTGCCTGGTTCTCCCTGGTCCTACCTTGGATGGAGAGGGAACTTCAACCTCACCATCCTTGTCAGCTAAGGATGTCGGGATTGATTTGGGCGAGTCTATAAGTCTACATGCTGAGTCATCAGCAGCCATTGCCTGGCCCTCCCTGGTCCTTGCTTAATTGGAGAGGGGATTTTGGCAATGATTCAGTCTCTAGGGCATTGTCTTTGTACCTTGCCTGTGCCATTCATAATCAGGCTTTAAACTTTGAAACTGAGGAGACATTTGTACCAACCATGTGTCACACGATCGTACATAAATTATTTTGTATATATTATGCTTGTATCTGCGCTCTTCCCTCGCACTAAAAAGAACCAGAATAAACATGTTAACGTGTTTCCTCTCTAACACTGTCTGTTTCTCGAACATGAAAATTCCTGTTGCCTTGAGGTTTTGTGTATAAAGGAGAGTGTTATTTAATAAAGTTAATCAGTTGATTGCATCCTGCCTTTGAGTCATAACCTTTCTCTCGGCCGTCACATTGGTGACCCCGGAAGTCGACTCGCTCCCACCGCCTTCCACCCCCACCCCCCTCGCCCCGCCATCGTTGGTATTATGACGGACTCTACAGAAGTTGGCGCTGCGGCTGCCGCTTTGAAACTGTCACCGTTCGCCAGCGGAGAGGCATTTGCTTGGTTTCAGCGCTCAGAAGTCCAGTTTCGCATCAACGGCGTGACTCACTCAACCACCAAAGCAGATTATGTTCTCGCGGCGATACCCGAGGACACCTTCCCAGAAATATCCGACTGGTTTTGTGAACAAGGGGACACCCCAATAGCATATGACGCCCTCAAAACATACCTTCTGCAGCAGTACTCGCCGTCGCCAGCCGCCCGTATAGCAAAGCTTTTTCAGCTCTCTTAACAACCGTTGGGGGACCAAAGGGCTTCACTTGCCCTCAGGGAAATGACCAGTATCCCTCGCCTTCAACCTGCCGCAGACGGCTCTCCTCGTGAGGTGAACCTACTTCGTGCCCTTTGGATACGCCGTTTACCCGGACCTATACACGCTGCCATACCCGATGTCGATAGTTCACCCATAAAGGACTTGATGACCAAAGCCGACGCCCGACGCCCTTATGGAAAGCCACTTCAAGACCTCCATCAACGCCTCCACCCCTGACGAAGAGGATGCCTATTAAACGTCAACTGAAGCTGACATGAATGCCGTAGGACATACACGCCTACCCTGTGACGTGCTGAAGAGGCGACAAAGCCACCCACCACCCACCAATTGCTCGCGCCCCAACAAACGACTTCTACAGCCACTTACTACCTCCCATCCGCCAAAGTTTTGCTACTACCACTTCAGATTCGGGGCAACTGCGAAGAAATGTGCCGAGGATTGTCAGTGGCCAAAAAACATGTAAGTAGGCCATCGCTCGTGGCGGTGGCCTCCCGTGTTTCTAATCTTTTCTTTTTATATGATGCAAGAACGGGCGTGCGATTTTTGGTAGACACGGGTGCTTGTCGTTCTCTTTTGCCAAGGAAACTCTTAAAGACACGACGTAGTCTGTCTATATCTGCCGACGTCCGCTTGGTAGCTGCCAACGGATGTGCGATACCCACCTACGGTTACAAGAACTTCACATTATCGTTCGGAAACGGTAAATTCAATTGGAAGTTTCTCGTTGCTGACGTCACAATGCCAATGCTCGGTGCGGATTGCCTCTCTCATTTCCACCTTCTGGTCGATGTCGCCCACCGACGATTGGTCAACGCAGACTCGTACTTGTCGACACCTCTTCAACCCGCCCCCTCTAACCTTGCTCTCCACATTAGCGCACCCACGGATGCCTACGTCCACCTCCTCACGTCGTACCCGGAAGTTTTCCGTCCAGAACTTTGCCAAATGCCCACGGTTCCTGCCAAGCATGGTATTTATCACCATATCAAGACGACGGGACCCCCAGTCTTCGCAAAATTCAGACGTCCGGCATCGGAACGATTGGCAGCCGCCAAACAGATGTTCACCGAAATGGAGGAAATGGGACTTCGCCAAAAGGCCACCAGCCCATTGTCGTCACCCTTAAACATTGTTCTGAAGAAAGACGGCTCCCTCCGTCCGTGCGGGGATTACAGGCGCCTGAACATGCAAACAGAACCGGATCACTACCCCCTCCCAAACATTGCCGACGTGACCTCCTACCTGCACAAAGCAAAGGTTTTCTCTACGCTCGATCTCCTGAAGGGGCATTATCAGGTTCGTATGAACCCAGAAGACATCCCCAAGACTGCCATCACCACTCCGTTTGGTACATACACTCTCAATTACTCCTGTTTTGGCCTTCGTAATGCTATGGCCACGTTTCAACGTCTCATGGATGGCATCTTGGGGGACCTCCCTTTCTGTGTATGCTATGCGGACGACATACTTGTGTTCTCCTCCTCAAAAGAGGAACACCTCCGTCACCTGCGCATCGTGCTCGACCACCTGCAACAAAACGGCCTTGTAGTCCGGTACGACAAGTGTACCTTTGGCGCCAATGAAGTGTCGTTCTTAGGGCACTGCATCACTCCCCATTGCCTCCACTCTTGCTCACTTCTACGCCTCCCTCAAGGGCAAGCCAAAGGACCTGAAGTGGGGTCCCCTTCAAGAAGCAGCCTTCTGCAATGCAAAGAAGGCCCTATCAACTGCTGCGGCTCTCACTTTTCCTATCCCACATGCCCCTCTCCTTCTCTCCACCGATGCCAGCGACGTCCCTATTTGTGCAGTACTCGAGCAGGTGGTCAACGGCTTGCCCCACCCATTGGCCTTCTTCAGCAGAAAACTGTTCAAGGCAGAATCGGGCTATTCTACCTTCGATCGAGAATTGCCGGCGGTGCACTTGGCTGTCCGTCACTTTCAACATTTCTTAGAAGGTACGCCCTTCGTCATTTGCACAGACCACAAACCTCTGGTACATACCTTTACTCGACAGTCTCATGCCTGGTCCGCCCGACAACGCCGACATCTCTCCGCCGTGGCTAAATACAATTGCACCCTTCAATACGTCCCTGGGAAAATGAATCCCGTTGCCGATGCTGTGTCAAGAAACACGTTGGCTGCCGTTCAATTGGGATTAGATTACAACGCCCTGGCTGAAGCCCAACCACAGAATCTAGAATATCAAGCATGTAGGACATCCTGCACGTCCCTCCGTTGGGAAGATTTTCCCCTCGACGACTCCAACACCACCCTCCTCTGTGACATCAGTACTGGCAGACCGCGACCTTGGATTCCTGCTCCCATGCGCCGACAGGTGTTTGATTTCATTCATGGCCTTTCACATCCCTTGTGCCGTTCTACTGCACAGCTGCTGAAGGCAAAGTTCATTTGGCACGGCATTTCTAAGGATGCTAAGGATTGGGTCCGTGCCTGTACTTCTTGCTAAACTTCCAAAGTACATCGACACACGGATTCAGGAGTGGGCACCTTTCCTTAACCTCAGCGTCGTTTCGCACACATTCACATCGACGTTGTAGGCCCCCTACCCACATCACAAGGACATCGTTACCTGTTTACCGTCATCGACCCCTCCACCCGTTGGCCTGAAGTCATTCCCATGGAAACTGCAACGTCCGCCTCATGTACATCTGCCTTACTCTCTGGATGGATTGCAAGATTTGGTATCCCTGAGCATATTACTTCTGACAGGGGAACCACTTTCACCGCTGCCAATGGAATGGTTGAACGTTTTCATCGCACCCTTAAAGCAGCTTTGATGTCCCGCTGCAAGGATTGCAACTTATTTACTCAGCTTCCCTGGGTCCTCCTGGGACTAAGGACCACTCCTAAAGACGCCCTCGACGTCTCGGCAGCTGAAATGGTGTTTGGCGACCCTTTGGTTGTCCCTGCCAAATTTTTTCCTTCTACAACCTCCTCCGATGATCTCCAGCGCATACGTCACGTCGTGGGAGAATTTACTTCATGCCGCCAGACTTACAAGCCCCCAGCGAAGCATCACATACCAACAGACTTGTACTCTGCAATGCACGTCTTCCTGCGCAACGACACTACCAAGCCACCGCTAACGCCCTCTTACACGGGCCCTTTCCTTGTAATCCGATGCAGTCCGAAAGCATTCCTACTAAACATTCGTGGCAAAGAAGACTGGGTCTCCATCGATCGTCTAAAACCTGCTTATCTACTGCCAGATGACCCGCCTACAGTTCGCCTCTCTAGATCAGGGCGCCCTATTTAACATGTACAGTATGTCATTTTTAGGGGGGGAGCCATGTACCAACCGTGTGTCACACGATCGTACATAAATTATTTTGTATATATTATGCTTTTATCTGCGCTCTTCCCTCGCACCAAAAAGAACCAGAATAAACATGTCTGCGTGTTTCCTCTCTAACATTGTTTGTTTCTCGAACATGAAAATTCCTGTTGCCTTGAGGTTTTGTATATAAAGGAGAGTGTTCTTTAATAAAGTTACTCAGTTGATTGCATCCTGCCTTTGAGTCATAACCTTTCTCTCGGCCGTCACACATTACTTAGTATGTCTTATTGCTTCGAGATTTTCATTTATAATTAGGAATTTTTTAAGTCTATTTTTGGAAAATGAATTAATCGTTCTTATCGAATTAATATTTTTTCAATATAATGAATTAAATATTTTCTTTTTCATGATTGTTCCTTTATTATAGACTTATATTACTTATCAACTTTGAAAAGAACATAATAGGTAATAAATATTTAAATAGTCACTTCTGTGTAGAGATGTAACTTAATTAAATCGTAGAAAAACTTTGGTGTATGAAAATGTATTGGATGAAATATTTTGAAAGTTATTTTCCTGAACATTTTTTTTTTCATATTTACTAATAAGCAAGAATTTTATATAAAACTTTTTTTTGCTTCTAATTTATTGAGTTATTTTAGTTTATTAAATGAATTTAATTTATAGCATACCTTTGACTGTTTAACATATATATATATATATATATATATATAGATATATATAGATATATATATATAAATATATATAAATATAAGAATAAATATATATATATATATATATATCTATATCTATATCTATATCTATATCTATATCTATATCTATATCTATATCTATATCTATATCTATATATATATATATATATATATATGTAAATATATATATATATATATATATATATGTGTAAATATATATATATATATATATATACATATATATATATATATATAAATATAGATATAGATATAGATATATATACATATATATATATATATATAGAGAGAGAGAGAGAGAGAGAGAGAGAGAGAGAGAGAGAATATATAATATCATTTTGCTAACTGGCTCTAACATTACCAATGACCTGGGATAGCCCAATGTAGTTGATAACGTCATTAAATATTTCCTCAAAATAAGGATCGAAGTAAAATCATTAATATGAGCTAAGGATTCGGGCAAGGCCTTAAACCTCCGAGCACACCTGCAGACAAACAGACCACATATCTACATATCATGTTCAGTGGTCACTTTCTTCTTGGTAAGGGTAGAAGAGTCTCATTAGCTATGATAAACAGTTCTTCTAGGAGTAGGACACTCCAAAATCAAACCCTTGCTCTCTAGTCTTGGGTAGTGCCTTAGCCTCTTTACCATGGTCTTTCACTATCTTAATTTACAGTTCTCTTGCTTGAGGGTACACTCGGGGACACTATTCCATCTAATTTCTCTTCCTCTGATTTTATTAAAGTTTTTATATAGGAAATATTTATTTTAATGTTGTTACTCTTCTAAAATATTCTATTTTTTCTTCGTTTCCTTTCCTCACTGGGCTATTTTCCCTGTTGGAGCCCATAGGCTTATAGCATCCTCCTTTTCCAACTAGGGTTGTAGCTTAGCTAGTAATAATAATAATAATAACAATAATAATAATAATAATAATAATAATAATAATAATAATAATAATAATAATAATAACTAAAATGATAAAGACTCCAAAAAGACTTTTCCCTCCCTAAACAAGATAGAGACAGGGAAAGTCTTGTAAGTCTTTTATCTTAGATGGAAAGAACTTGATCATACGAAGAGAACATCTTACTGAATCATCCTGGAGACGAAAGTGCTGAGTCATCATTTGCAGAGGCTCCATTGCGCAACGGAATATTGCCCAGAATTATTGCAATTTCAATTGCAAAGAGATGTCGGAACCAGACGAATTCTCTATTGATATTTGTTAAGTCCTTTTTTGTCTCTCTGAATTTTCTTTTATTTGGTTTATCTGTTCATCTGTTCCATCTCTGAATACAATAAATAGTTTTCTTGACCCTTTCACCTCTAATTGACATCTAATTGACATCCAATTGATTTTGACATCTAATTGACATATAAATGACATTGACATCTAATTAACATTTACATCTAATTAACATTGACATCTAATTGACATCTCATTGATATTGATTTTTAATTGACATCTAATGGACATTGACATCTAATTGACATCTGATTGACATCTAATTGACATTGACATCTAATTGACATCTCATTGACATCTGATTGACATCTAATTGACATTGTCATCTAATTGACATCTAATTGACATTGACATCTAATTGACATCTAATTGACATTGACATCTAACTGACATTGAAATCTAATTGACATTGACATCTTATGGACATTGACATCTAATTGACATCAATTGACATTAACATTTAATTGACTTCTAATTGACATCTAACTGACATTAACATTTAATTGACATCTAATTGACATCTAATTGGCATTGACATCTAATTGATATCTAATTGCCATTGACATCTAATTGACATTAACATCTTATGGACATTGACATCTAATTGACATTGACATGGACATCTAATTGACATTGACATCTTATGGACATTGACATCTAATTGACATTAACATTTAATTGACATCTAATTGACATTAACATCTAATTGACCTCTAATTAACATCTAATTGACATTGACATTTAATTGACCTCTAATTGACATCTAATTGACATTGACATCTTAGGGACATTGACATCTAATTGACATTAAAATCTAATTGACATCTAACTGACATCTAATTAACATTGACATCTAATAGACATTAACATCTAATTGACATCTAATGGTCATTGACATCTAATTGACATCTATTTGACATCTAATTGACATTGGCATCTAATTGACATTGACATTTTACGAACATTGACATCTAATTGACATCTAATTGACATTAAAATCTGATTGACATATAACTAACATCTAATTGGCATTAAAATCCAATTAACATCTAACTGACATCTAATTGACATTGACATCTAATTGACATTAACACCTAATTGACATCAGCATCTAATTGACATTAACATCTAATTGACATCTTATGGACATCTAATATAAATCTAATGGACATTGATATCTAATTTACATCTAATTGATATTGACATTTAATTGATAATGGCATTTAAAATTGACATTTAATCGATGTTTAGTGACTCTAGTAGTGAAACTGTTGTGTCTTATTCTTTCAAGATTATGGTACTCTATTGAAAAAGTCTCTGCGATTTGTATGACGGAAGTTCGAGACCTGCTCAAACTATATAGTTTCTTGTAGTGCCTGCAACCTCACCATCCTTGTGAGTTAGGGATGGAGAGTTTAAGGGGATCTATAGGCCTACATGCTGAGTCATGAGCAGCCATTGCCTGGCCCTCCCTGGTCCTTGCTTAATTATAGAGGAGAATTTGGTGATGATCCTATTTATATATGGCCAGTCTCTAGGGCATGGTCACTGTGCTATTCATGAGCGACCTTTAAACTATTAATCTGAGCAGACTGTACTTATTGTGTCTTATTGCTTCGAGATTTTCATTCACAATTATGATTTTTTAAAGTATATTTGGAAAAGGAATTAATCATTCTTATTGAGTTAATAATTTATCTATTAATTGAAATGGATAATTATTTTTTTTACAGGATTATTCTATTATTGTAGACTTATCTTACTTATAAACTTTGAAAAGAACATAAAAGGTAATAACTATTTAAATAGTTACTTCTGTGTAGAGTTTTAACTTAATTAAATCGTAGAAAAACTTTGATGTACGAAAATGTATTGGATAAAATGTTTTGGAAGTTATTTTCCTGAACATTTTTTTTTTTTTCATTTTTACTTTACTTACTTTACTTTGATGGCTGCTTTTCCGGTCCCATACAGCAGGGGAACCCCCACTCTCTACTGGACCTCCACTGTCGTTTTACCTTGTTCGTTCACAGTATTTATCGTTTCAAGTCACATATTGTTCATTTACTGTTAAATCGTCACTGTCAAAAGACTCATGAAATATGAAAGTCTTCAGTTTCCTCTTGAAAGCCTTAATGTCTTCAATCATTCGAATGTTTCGTGGGACCTTATTATATTTACTGATAAGGAATAAGTTTAGACATAATTTTAATTGCTTCTGATTCACTGAGTTATTTTAGTTTATTAAAGGAAATTAATTTATAAAATACCGCTAACTGTTTAATATATATATATATATATATATATATATAAATATATATGTGTGTGTGTATATATATATATATATATATGTATGTATACCTATACATATATATATATATATATATATGTATATATATATATATATTATATAATGTGCGTATGCATATATATATATATATATACTCATATAGAATTACTTATCAATGTAAAGAAGGAAAATATATGTTTTCAATAATCTAATGAAGTTTAATCTTACCACTAAAGTAAACTCAATCTGGTAATCTAGTAATGAAAACGAGTAATTAAGGAGTAATTAAAACAACGTTATGAAAGGATAATTATCTAATGACACAAACGAACAATTAACACTAATTAACAATAGTTACACATTACACCATTGAGATGATTCCACCTTTCAGACGTCGAATGTTGAAATTTATTTTCTCTATATTTTTTAATTCTTCATAGTAGTATGTTTATTTGTCTAGAGTCTGGCGGAAAGGGCAATTGGGTGTCTCTCTCTAGCCCAGTCCTGAAGTACATAAGAGGATTATGGGAAGATACAGGGAACACAGAGGTAGAAACAAGATTCAGAAACTCAACTGACTAGGATTATATTTTAGTGGCTCTCTCTCTCTCTCTCTCTCTCTCTCTCTCTCTCTCTCTGAGATAGATATAATGGGATAGATAATGTTTTAGAAACCAATTTTGGTTGATGTGGTGGAAATGAAGTGAAAGTTTTGGAGAGGATTTGAAGGCGTTGGGGATTAATTGAAGGTGTTGGAGATGAATTAAAGCTGTTGGAGATGAACTGAAGGTGTTGGAGATGGATAGAGAGTGTTGGAGATGAACTGAAAAGAATGAAGTGTGTTGGAGATGAACTGAAAAGAATAAAGTGTGTTGGAGATGAATCAAATTCGTTTGGCGATGAACTGAAGGTGTTGGAGATGAATTCAAGGTGCTGGAGATGTACTGGTGTTAGAGATGGATGGACAAAGTTGGAGAAGATTCGAAAGTATTGTTAGATGAACTGAAGATGTTGGAGAAAAATGAAGTGTGTTGGAGATGAACTGAAGGTGTTGGGAGCAGGATGAAATATGTTGAAGATGCATTGTTAAAGAAACCATTGATTGTGGTGATGATAAAGGTGATATGGTGAGGAAGAATGATGGAAATTGATAAAGTATTTGAGGTCAAACTTTTCTTGTAAAATTCCTTAAAAATCATAAACTTCCTTTGAAGTTAAGCAAATTCACAAGTTCTCAATGAACTCATTTTGGCTCATTTTTGTTGCTTGAAAAGAAAGTTTTATTTCCAACACATTTTAAGATATGAATTATCCTGCCTATTCTTCTGAGAAAGACTTGCGTCCTGAGATTAGATATGACTATTTATCTACATATAATTATAAGATATATCCTCCTCTATTTTCTATAGTTCCTTGTCATTACATTATACATAAAATGAATATATAATTCTACCATAAAAAATACGAAAGAAACTGTTCTAGACATTCTGTTTATAGCACCGTTCATTTCCTGAAATTAAAATTGCAACAAATATTACCTAAATTCACTCAAATAAAATTTACCTTTTTTCCCCAGCCTAATAATAAACCTGAAAATAGGATTTATTAACTATTTTTCCAGTTGCTTCAGTGATTTTAGTCATAATATGAAAAATATTGGAGGTAATTGTGGAGTCATTGGCTGGAAGGTCTAACTGAACGCTCCCTCACTTACTCTCAGTCAAGTCTCTTTAAGTAGATCTTGTTTTGACCAACATTGAAGGTTTTATTATTTAAAACTGTTTCGTTTATTGATTGTTTAAGGAGTTTGCTCATCTATTACCCCAAATATGTCTTGTTATAGCTACAAATTGTGTGCCTGCTAAAGTGTGTGTGTGTGTGTGTGTGTGTGTGTGTAGTACCAAGCTAACCGATTTAAATTACCTCTGGACGGTGATAAATCCTGGACCATTGTTCATACACACACGCACACACACATACATACATACATACATATATATATATATATATATATGTATTATATATACATATATATATATATATATATATATATAATCTTATTTTCAAAACATTATAGACGTGTCTCTCTCTCTCTCTCTCTCTCTCTCTCTCTCTCTCTCTTCAGACAGGCACACACTCAACTCACACAGGCATGCATACACTCCTCCCACTCTCACACACACTCTCACATTCGATGCGAGAGTGTTGGAAATAATGGTTTGGAAAAAAGCTAAAAATGTTTTAGGAAATTCTGCTGAAATGGTCTTTACCTTTAGGTGGTGAAGCCATTGTGAGAATTCTTTTTATTATACATGGAGAGAGAGAGAGAGAGAGAGAGAGAGAGAGAGAGAGAGAGAGACATAACTGGGTGTTTACACACGATAAGTTTTTACTGGATAGTTTGATGTCATTGTGTTTTGGTAAAGGTTATAAAATGGGAATTATTCCTTTTTCTTTTGGAAGAGAGAGAGAGAGAGAGAGAGAGAGAGAGAGAGAGAGAGAGAGAGATTAAAAGTGATGCATTTCTTAACCCACCTTAACATAACATACTAGTGAACTTTATATGATAGACCTAAATTTCCAATATATATATATATATATATATATATACATATATATATATATATATATATATGTATATGAATATATATATATATATATATATATATTATACTTTCCTAGAGGGGGTATCACTATGATCAGCAAAACTGTACTAATCAGGGCCACCCATACTAGCTTGGTTTGCTGTGAGCGACCAGACAAAGGTTTCCTACCATCACCAATCTTCTCTGGTCAGCGTGATGATGAAAACTGACCAAACCACAGGCATGAATAAAGACATGTCTGAGGCCTTTGTTCTGCAGTGGACTGGAAATGGCTGGCTTCAATCCTTACTTCTGCAGGAGTTCCAGAGCCTTAATCTTGTTAACCTGTGACACATCTATTCTGAAGAAGTGTTTTCATTCTTTCATTCTATCTTGTTTCCAGTATTGTTCTCCTGTCTGGTCTTCAGCTGCTGATTCTCATCTGAGTTTGTTGGGCAAGAACTTACGGTCTATTAAATTTCTTAATCATGATTTATATATTAATATTTAGCACCATCATTCAATTAGTTCATTATGCATGTTGCATAAGGTTTTTCATAATTCTGATCATCCTTTACATTCAGATCTTCCAGGACAGTTCCATCTTGTATGTAATACCAGGAATATAGTTAATTCTGATAGTCACGCTTTCTCCTTCATGAGGCTCAATACTGCACAGTATTAAGGAAGTTTTATTCCAGCTATGACCAAGTTTTGGAATGGTCCTCCTAATGAGGTAGTTGAATCAGTGGAACTTCAAAAGTTGAAACTTGCACCGATTGTTTTTTTTGTAGAACAGGCTGACATAAGTCTCTTTTTATAGTTTATTTCTGAAAGAGCTATTTTAATGTTGTTACTGTTTTAATATTTTATTATAATTGATCACTAATTCTCTTGCAATTTATTTATTTCCTTATATCCATTCTTCACTGGGCTATTTTACCCTGTTGGAGCCCTTGGACTTATACCATCCTTCAATTCCAACGAGGTCTGTGCTTAGCTAATAATAATAATAATAATAATAATAATAATAATAATAATAATAATAATAATAATAATAATATCGAATATTACCTACACGTTACTCAATACCTCACTTAAACCAACAAAAAAATTAATCAGTCATTATGACCAGCTTTTAAAGTTCATCTTACTCCTTATGACCTCAAAAAGACGTTGTTTTCCTAATAGAAATAATGATTTGGTAATTAGGATTTATCCCTCTGATAAAATATGTTTTTAAAACCTCTTATTAGGGATTATCTTTGTATATTTGAAGAAAATATATCTCTAATCCCCTTAAAAACAGAAATAATGTTCAGGCCCGTCCCCCATAGCTAGAGCGTTTCAAAGCGATTTTATGGAAATTCAGGCAGATTTCTCGAACAGCAACTCATAAGTCGCAGGAACTCTCTCATGGCGTGAAATTCCAGTTCTATGATTGGCTGTATCTTCGTCAACTGTGATTAGTCGTTGCTTTTGTTTACAAATTACAAACATACACAGCTAACATCGTAGCCAGAACTCAGTTTATTATTCCTTAAAATATTACATAAATATTTAGCTTACACATCAGAACAAGATCGACTATCTGTTGATTTAATGAATTGATAACATTTTAAGTTTGTTTTCATATCAAATACAATTTCTTACCCTTAATTTATTTACAATAAGTATGGATATTTTACCTCTAACGAGTTGAATTCATTCATAAAATAGAGCCTGTATGACGTCACTTACATCCACCAATCACAGCAGAGGAAGAATTAGCCAATGAGACGCCAAAGAAACAAATAAGGTAAGAGGGTTCCTTTGCCTTAGGGGTTGCTGTTGGCAAACGAGTCAAATTCACACGACGATACTTGGAGCATTTTAATCATATTTCTTATTATATATATATATATATATATATATATACAACTATGATATACAAGATCCCATTACTAAATGATAGTTTTGAGTTCGCTTCCCTAAAATTTATGACTTTTAAATAATTTATCTGAAATATTTATTACATAAAATACGATTTCATGACGTCAAACACAACAGCCAATCACAGCAGAGGACGAATCAGCCAATGAGATGACAGATATTTCCCGCTAAAATGCATAAGGGGAAAATGAATCAAATTCACACAATGATATAAAAGATCCATTTTATTACTAACTTTGTTTTGAATTTGTTTACTTAAAAGTTATGATTTGTAAGTTGTAATTTATCTGAAATATGTAAGTATACTGTTAGCATTAAACCTTACAATGACGTATTTCATGATAATGATTTGGTAACGATCTGTTCAATCACATTATACTTGAAATGTAACAAAATAGAAACTAAAGTCCTGTATGATAATAGTAACTCAATCCTCAATACTTAACTCAAACCAGCAAACAAAATTAATCAGTCATTTAGACCTGCTGCAAAATTCATCTTACTCATTATGACGTCACAGAGACTTATTTTGTCAATTTAGATTATTTTAGTAATTAGAAATTGTCCCTCTAATAAAATATGTTATAAATACATTCTATAAGGGACTGTTTTTATATATTTTTAAGAAAATATATCTTTAATTCCATCCATCAAAGACGAAAAAATCTTCAGCTTCGTCCCCAATAGCAAGAGCGTTTAAATATGAGTTTATAGAAGGGTAGGTTTCTTGAACAGCAAGTAATAAGTCCCCATGACTCTCTCTCTCTCTATCTCTCTCTCTCTCTCTCTCTCTCTCTCTCTCTCTCTCTCTCTCTTTCTCTCTCAAATGCATATTTTCTGCTGTCATATCAAGCTGAGAGAGAGAGAGAGAGAGAGAGAGAGAGAGAGAGAGAGAGAGAAGATTATATCACTTTCATTATAGAATGGTAGAATGACCTTTATACTTTCCAAATAACATGGAGTTTGTAAAAAAAACATATTCTACCTCATACTTTGTGAAATCAAGAGTCAACCAGCTGGCTCAATCCTTAATCCCATTCACTCCCAGACTCTGGAATTCATCTCCCTTTGGCTTGAAGGGTTTTTTCTGAAGAGATGATTAATAGTAATCTAGTCTGCAAATAAAAACATTTCCAAATGATCAATACATTAATGATTATCATTGGCACAATAAACTAAGTTTTAATCTTGATAATCTCATAACAAACCACGAGAAAGCTTTTAATTCCATCAAAACTTCATCAGAAATGAAAGCCGCTCAAAGAAAAAGGAAGTGAAAACATATTGAAGAAGAACCCGCTCGCCTGTCTCGGTGTCTTTCCCATCACTTGACAATAATTGTTATCTTGTTGACCTAGAATCTTCCTCCGTTATCTAAGAGGAGCGAATAACGAACAAGATAACGTAACACAAGAGTGTAACAACCCTGGTGACGTGACATGAAATCCCCAGACATCGTTATAAAGGAGCTTTACTCCACTGATTGATGATCGAATATTGCAAACACGATATGCTTTAAGTTTCGCTCAGAGGAACCATCTTTTGTTCAACCATATTCAAACTTTGCATGCTAATTAGTACGAAAGGTTTTGAAATATATTGAAAATTAAAAGTATATTAAACACGTTCATAAAAGGCTGGATTATCGATCATTACCTTTATGTATCATTCAGTCATAAGCACCAGTGCAGAAGAAATTTCTTCAAGTATATTGAAATGTATTGATTTTTATGAAACATAAAATATTAGGGCTTTATGTGAGTTTTTTCAAGTGACACGAAGGAGATAATCTATTTTCAAATTAATGAAATTTATTTAGATGAATTTGAAAATATATAAAGTCGAAGGGTGAAGAATATGGAATATTCTCCTCTCTCTCTCTACTCTCTCTCTCCTCTCCTCTCTCTCTCTCTCTCTCTCTCTCTCTCATTTACTATCGGTACAGTTAACCAGTTTTATAGGTTTTGACAGACTTTAGGAGATAGTTGTAGGGGAAAATTGAATACAGTGGGTCATGTAAATGCAAAATTAGGTATGGCCAGATCTTGGAGAGGTGACCTCTATTTAAAGTCAGGCAATTTAGCTTCCTTTTCCATTACTCCAACCTGGGACAGACCTTAGGAGACTGATGCTATATAGATTGGGCCACATGAAAGCCAGTATTGAGTATGGCCATCATTTGGAGTGGTGACCACCGGCTAATCTTTCCCTTTGTTAATGATGAAACTGGCAACAGACATTAGGAGACTGGTTTTAGTAGCAATGGGAGGTTACAATGAGACCCGCTAGAATTGGGTCTGAGCATGTCTTGGATGGATGATATTATTATTATTATTATTATTATTATCATTATTATTATTAGCTAAGCTACAACTTTAGTTGGAAAACCAAGATGCCATAAGCCCAAGGGCTCCAACAAGGAAAAATAGCCCATCAAGGAAAAGAAATAAAGAATAAAACAAACGATATAAGAAGTAACGAACAATCAAGATAAAATATTTAAAAAACAATAACAAAATAATACCCTACTTTTTATCCTTCTGCCCTATGAATTAAAGGCATCTCCTCCGTGTAATAGATTATGCTAAATCCATTTATCGAATTCCATCAAAGTCTTCTTCTCTTGTAATGAATAACATTAGGATTTAATTCTTGCTAATTAGCTCATCCCAGACACACAGAAAACTCTCTCACACTTCCATCTCTTCTGAATCTGTCCTTCGAATTTACATTCCATTTGGACGAGACACTTTTCATAAGTGGTGGGGGAATTCTACTTATTATAAGTGGTGGGGGAATTCTGTTTATTATGAGTGATTGGGAATTTCTACTTATTATAAGAGGTGTGGGAATTCTACTTATTATAAGTGGTTGGGGAATTAATCATAAGTGGTGGGGGAATTCTGTTTATTATGAGTGATTGGGAATTTCTACTCATTATAAGAGGTGTGGGAATTCTACTTATTATAAGTGGTTGGGGAATTAATCATAAGTGGTGGGGAATGATACTTTTCATAAGTTGTGGTGAAATTCTACTTATTATAAGTGGTGGGGAATTCTACTTAATGTAAGTGGCTGGGGAATTAATTATAAGTGTTGGGGAATTCTTCTTATCATAAATGGTGGTCGAATTCTACTTATCATAAGTGGTGTGGGATTTCTACTTATTACAAGTGGTGGGAAATTCTACTTATTATAAGTGGTGGGGAATTCCTAGTTATCATAAGTGGTGGGGGATTTCTACTTATCCTGTGTGGTGGGGGAATTATATTCATATTTACTTATAGCCAATAGAGATGGATGGTTAATTCATTTAATATTTTATTATATTATTATTATTATTATTATTATTATTATTATTATTATTATTATTATTATTATAATTATTATTATTATTATTATCTTAAAAAATGAAGACCTTTGTATGAAACAGTAGATAAAGTGAAAATAGCATATAAAGAATAAGAATCATAAATAGAGAATAAAAAATCTATATTATTCTCACCTTATCCTTAATTGTATCTTATTCTCCATTTTTCTCTCCCATCTTCTTCTCCTTTTATTCTTCATTCTCCATCTCTTCTTCCCACCATATTAAAGGCCAGTCACCATCTGCCAGGATTGATGGTAAGGTAAAAGTGAAGTAAAGTAAGGGTGAGGTAAAATAAAGTAAGGTTAAGTAAGGTAAAGTAAGGGTAAGTAAGGTAAAGTAAAGTAAATTAAGGTAAATTAGGGGTAAGTAAACTAAAGTAAAGTAAAGTAAAGTAAGGTAAGGGTAAGCAAGGTAAGGTAAAAGGAAGTAAAATAGAGTAAGGATAAGTTAAGTAAAGTAATGGCAAGTAAGGCAAAGTAAAGTAAGGCAAAGTAAAGTAAAGTAATGTGAAGTAAGGTTAAGAAATGTTAAGTAAGATAAAGTAAAGTAAAGTAAAGTAAAGTAAAAAAGGTAGGTAAGACAAAGTAAAACAAAGGATGGGTAGGTAAAGTAAAGTAAAGTAAAGTAAGTAAGGTTGAGTAAGGTAAATTAAGGGTAGGTAAAGTAAAGAAAGTGTAGGTAAGTTGAAGTAAAGTAAAGTGAAGTAAGGTAAAGTAAAGTGAAGTAAGTTTAAGTAAGGTAAAGTAAAGTAAAGTAGATTAAGGGTAGGTAACGGGAAGTAAAGCAAAGTTAAATAAGGATGTGTAAGGTAAAGCAAAGTAAATTAAAGTAAGGTAAAGGGGAGTGAAGTGAAGTAAAGTAGGGGTAAGTAAGGTAAAATAAAGAAGTAAAGTAAGGGTAAGTAAGTTAAGGTAAAGTGAGGTAAAGTAAAGTGAGGTAAAGTAAAGTGAGGTAAAGTAAAGTTAAGTAAAGTAAGGGTAAGAGAGGTAAAATAAAGTAAGGGTAAGTAAGGTAAAGTAAAGTAAAGTGAAGTAAGGGTAAGTAAGGTCAGGTAAAGTGAAGTAAAGTTGAGTAAGGGTAAGTTAAGTAAAGTAAAGTAAAGTCAAGTAAGGTTAAGAAAGGTTAAGTAAGATGAAGTAAAGTAAAAGTAAAGTAAAAGTAAAGTAAAGTGAAGAAAATAAAGAAGTAAAGTGAATTAAACTAAAATGAAGTAAAGTAATGGTAAGTAAGCTAAAGTAATGTAAGGGTAGGTGAAGTAAAAAAAAAGTAGGTAAGGCAAGGTAAAATAAAGAAAATTAAGTAAGCGTATGTAAAGTAATTCAAAGTAAGGGTAGGCAAGGTTAAGTAAAGTGAGGGTAAATAGGATAAAGTAAACAAAGGGTACGTAAGGTTAAGTAGAGTAAATTAAAGCTAGGTAAGGTAGAGTGAAATAAAATGAATTAAAGTAAGGGTAAGATAAAGTTAAATAAAATAAATTAAGGGTAGGTAAATTGAAGTGAAGAAAAGTTATGTAAGGGCAAGTAAGATAAAGTAGAGTAGAGTAAAGTGAGGGTAGGTACAGTAAAGTAAAGTTGAGTAAAGTGAGGGTAGGTATGGTAAAATAAAGTTGAGTAAACTAAGGGTTGGTTCGGTAAATTAAGTAGTGGTAGGTACGATAAAGTAAAGTAAATTAAAGTAAAGTAAGGGTAAGTACAGTAAAGTAAAGTAAGGGTAAGTAAAGTAAAGTAAAGTAAGGGTAAGTACAGTAAAGTAAAGTAAGGTTAAGTAAAGTAAAGTAAAGTAATGGTACGTACAGTAAAGTAAAAGTAAAGTATAGTAAGGGTAGGTACGGTGAAGTAAAGTAAAGTAAAGTAAGGGTAGGTACGGTAAAATAAAGTAAAGTGAAGTAGGGTAAGGGTGGGTACGGTGAAATAAGGTAAATTAAAGTAAAGTAACGGTAGGTACGGTAAGTAAAGTTGAGTAAAGTAAGGGCAGGTAAAGTAAGGTAAAGTTAAGTAGGGGTAGGCACAGTAAAGTAAAGTAAAGTTGATTAAAGTGAGGGTAGTTATGGTAAAGGAAAGTAAGGGTAGGTACGGTAAAGTAAAGTTAAGTAAAGTAAGAGTAGGTACGGTGAAGTAAAGTAAATTAAGGGTAGATACAGTAAAGAAAAGTAAAGTAAGGGTAGGTATGGTAAAGTAAAGTAAATTAAAGTAAAGTAAGGGTAAGTACAGTAAAGTAAAGTAAGGGTAGGTACGGTAAGGCAAAGTTAAGTTAAGTAAGTGTAGGTACAGTAAAGTAAGTTAAAGTAAGGTAAGAGTAGGTACGGTGAAGTAAAGTAAATTAAGGGTAGATACAGTAAAGAAAAGTAAAGTAAGGGTAGGTACGGTAAAGTAAAGTAAATGGAATTAAAAGTAAGGGTAAGTACAGTAAAGTAAAGTAAGGGTGGGTACGGTAAGGCAAAGTTAAGTTAAGTAAGTGTAGGTACAGTAAAGTTAAAGTAAAGTAAGAGTAAGTACAGTAAAGTAATTTAATGTAAAGTAAAGTAAGGGTAAGTACGGTAAATTAAAGTAAAACAAGGGTAGGTACGGGAAAGTAAAGTAAAGTAAATTAAAGTAGAGTAAGGGTAATTACAGTAAAATAAAGTAAAGTAAGGGTAAGTACGGTAGTGTAAAGTGAATTAGAGTAAAGTAAGGGTAGTTACGGTAAAGTAAAGTAAACTAAAGTAAAGTAAGGGTAAGTACGGTGAAGTAAATTAAAGTAAAGTAAGGGTAAGTACGGTAAAGTAAAGTAAATTAGAGTAAAGTAAAGGTAGGTACTGTAAAGTAAAGTAAGGGAAGGTACAGTAAATAAAGTAAAATAAGGGTAGGTAGGGGAAAGTAAAGTAAATCAAAGTAAAGTAAGGGTAAGTACAGTAAAATAAAGTAAAGTTAGGGTAGTTATGGTAAAGTAAAATAAATTAAAGTAAAGTAAGGGTAAGTACGGTAAAATAAAGTAAAGTAAATTAAAGTAAAGTAATGGTAGGTACGGTAAAATAAAGTAAAGTAAAGTAAAGTAAGGGTAGGTACGGTAAAGTAAAGTAAGGGAAGGTACAGTAAATAAAGTAAAATAAGGGTAGGTACGGGAAAGTGAAGTAAATAAAAGTAAAGTAAGGGTAAGTACAGTAAAATAAAGTAAAGTTAGGGTAGTTACGGTAAAGTAAAATGAATTAAAGTAAAGTAAGGGTAAGTACGGTAAAGTAAAGTAAAATAAAGTAAATTAAAGTAAAGTAATGGTAGGTACCGTAAAATAAAGAAAAGTAAAGCAAAGTAAGGGTAGATACAGTAAAATAAAGTAAAGCAAAGTAAGGGTAGGTACAGTAAAGTAAAGTAAAGTAAGGATAGGTATGGTAAAGTAAAGTAAAGTAAAGTAAGGGTAGGTACAGTAAAGTAAAGTAAGGGTAGGTACGGTGAAGTGAAGTAAGATTAGGTACGGTAAAGTAAAGTAAAGTAAAGTAAGAGGGTAGGTACATTAAAGTAAAGTAAAGTAAAGTAAGGGTAGGTACAGTAAAGTAAAGTAAGGGAAGGTACAGTAAATAAAGTAAAATAAGGGTAGGTAGGGGAAAGTAAAGTAAATCAAAGTAAAGTAAGGGTAAGTACAGTAAAATAAAGTAAAGTTAGGGTAGTTACGGTAAAGTAAAATGAATTAAAGTAAAGTAAGGGTAAGTACGGTAAAATAAAGTAAAGTAAAGTAAATTAAAGTAAAGTAATGGTAGGTACGGTAAAATAAAGTAAAGTAAAGTAAAGTAAGGGTAGGTACGGTAAAGTAAAGTAAGGGAAGGTACAGTAAATAAAGTAAAATAAGGGTAGGTACGGGAAAGTAAAGTAAATCAAAGTAAAGTAAGGGCAAGTACAGTAAAATAAAGTAAAGTTAGGGTAGTTACGCTAAAGTAAAATAAATTAAAGTAAAGTAAGGGTAAGGACAGTAAAGTAAAGTAAATTAAAGTAAAGTAATGGTAGGTACCCGTAAAATAAAGAAAAGTAAAGCAAAGTAAGGGTAGATACAGTAAAATAAAGTAAAGCAAAGTAAGGGTAGGTACAGTAAAGTAAAGTAAAGTAAGGATAGGTATGGTAAAGTAAAGTAAAGTAAAGTAAAGTAAGGGTAGGTACAGTAAAGTAAAGTAAGGGTAGGTACGGTAAAGTGAAGTAAGATTAGGTACGGTAAAGTAAAGTAAAGTAAAGTAAGGGTAGGTACAGTAAAGTAAAGTAAAGTAAAGTAAGGGTAGGTACAGTAAAGTAAAGTAAAGTAAAGTAAGGGTTAGGTACAGTAAAGTAAAGTAAGGGTAGGTACAGTAAAGTAAAGTAAAGTAAGGGTAGATACAGTAAAGTAAAGTAAAGTAAAGTAAGGGTAGGTACAGCAAAGTAAAGTAGATTAAAGTAAGGGTAGGTACGGTAAAGTTAAGTAAAGTAAAGTAAGGGTAGGTGCAGTAAAGTAAAGTAAGGGTAAGTACAGTAAAGTAAAGCTAAGTAAGTTTAGGTACGGTAAAGTAAAGTAGAGTAAGGGTAAGTACGATAAAGTAAAGTAAGGGTAGGTACGATAAAGTAAAGTAAAGTAAAGTAAATTAAAGTAAAGTAAAGCAAGGGTAGGTACAGTAAAGTAAAGTAAAGTAAAGTAAGGGTAGGCACGGTTAAGTAAGATAAGGTAAGGTAAGATAAGGGTAGGCTAGTTAAAGGTAAGGTAAGGTAAAATAAGCTAAGGTAAAATAAGGCTAGGGATTGGTTGGTTAGGTATTGTAAAAATAAGTAACGGCTTTTATGAGTTAAGGTGAGAGTATGTAAGTAGACAAGGTAAATTAAGAGTGCCTAAGATGAGGGTAAATCAAGGTAAGGATGGGTAAATTATGAGTTCTTAAGGTAATGTCAAGTAAAGTATGGGTAAGTAAATTATGAGTAGGAAAGTTAAGGTAAGGAAAAGCATGGATAGGT
>NC_090758.1:11700552-11730552 GCF_036898095.1 Palaemon carinicauda
CTCCCATCCACTGACCAGAAGTACACGTCCATTAACACCTCCGGTCAAGGAGGCAGAACCACAGTAATGGAAAAAAGCCTCGTTAATGACTATAAAGGAATACGATTAATCTTCTGGTAGTTATCCTGAAGCAGAGATAGTTTTAGTGCTCAATGAAAGAAATATTTCTTATTAGATTTTATATTTGATTTTGTATTATTATTATTATTATTATTATTATTATTATTATTATTATTATTAAAGTCTGCCAGTCTTTGTAGAAGCATCTTCGCTTCTAATATTATTATAAACCCAAAAGTTCCTATCTTGAGCCTTTATATACTTAACAGTTAATTTCTCAACATTTTATAAGGCCAAAAATTAAAATGTTAAGTTTTTTATAATGGAAGAAATTTACTACTTTAAGCTTTCATAAGCCCAAAAGTTACTATTTGAAGCTTTATAAGCCCAAATGTTACTATTGAAGCTTTTAGAAGCCCAATAATGATAATTTTAAGCTTCAATAAGGCCAATAAATACTATTGTAAGCCTTTATAAGCCTCCAAAAGGACTATTTTCAGATTTTTATAAGCCACAAAAATTACCATTTTAAGCTTTTATAAGACCAAAAATTATTTTATTAAATAATAAGGTATGGATAATGCCTGGTTCATTAACTATTCCAAACATCAGCCACATAAAAGCGAACATCGTACTAATGTGTAACAAATGATCATACACAATCACTCGACCTCGACTGAAGTAGACACAAACAGCATAATTCTTTCAAAGTCATTCCACCATATGCAATTCTCTCTAGGATTCTCTTCTCAATACCCTGACACATACGGAGCAATTATCTCAAAGGTTATTTCAAAGGCTTCAGGGATAATGATCTCAGCTGTGTCGTTACAAACACCTTTTATTCGGCAGTCTCTCCATTCCCTGTAATTTAACCTTCGTGGATTTACACCGATTTGTTTTCTCCCAGATTAGATTTCTGCCGGAGAGTGTTTTTCTATAGGCCGTACGATATGTTTTCCCTGGAAAGTTCGCGTTTGTTGGTAAGAGTGATACCGTATGTGTGATTGTCAGTTTTTTAATGGAAATTCAATAGATATTATTCTTAATACTTCTGAGACTGAACTAAAGGATATATTCTGCTCAATACTTATTTATCTAAATGATATGTGAATATTGTCTTAAAAGAATAAACTTAAGAAAGTATTAAAATGATGATAAAGGCAGAGAATTCCATATTCCAATCAAAGTGGTTAACTATCGAGTTTAACTAACCTAACTAACCACTTCTCTCTCTCTCTCTCTCTCTCTCTCTCTCTCTCTCTCTCTCTCTCTCTCTCTCTCAATTCCTGGCATCAAAAAGCACTCTTGAAGTTCCCTTGATGATATGATTCGTGCAATGCAAAGGAAATTCCTGGTTATTTCGGTCTTAATTTCCTGATTTATATAATTTTTATTCTGAATTATATAGCTATGCTTTTTTCTATTTCCTTATTTATTGAATAAGATTTCCTATTTTATATATATATATATATATATATATATATATATAAAATATATATATATATATATATATATATATATATATATATATATATATATCCACGCACTTTCTCTCCATAATAAGAGAGATTCAAGTCCACAAAATAGATAAATAAAAAAAATGTATACAAAACCACATGCCCCTAAACACTTTCATTTCTAAACAATTTGCGCCACATATAAAGAAGAGAAAACTTATTTTTTTATAAAGAAAGAGAAAATTGAATTTTTCACGAGCCAAAAAAGCCAGAAAGTAATTGAAAAAGCTTATTTCATTTCTTACTGCAAAAATGCATAGCATGCAAACTCGATTTGCAATAAATATAACTTTTATAAAGAGCCACAAGAAACAAGGAAATTTAATGAATTCATATACGAATAAGAGTTACTTTAATATATAATAGCGTAACATACAAGAATATTGCCTAAGTTAAAGCGTAGACAAGAAACAACTAAAATATATTCAAATGAATATCTCGTTAGTGTCATATCCTTTAGTTGAGAATCAGGTAAAATCTCTCTCTCTCTCTCTCTCTCTCTCTCTCTCCTCTCTCTCTCTCTCTCTCTCTCTCTCTCTCACTTGGTTCAGATCTCTGCACCGAAGACAGAAAACCATTAAGATATCCTTTAGTTGTTCCCTTGAAGATTCCAAAAACCATTGGAGTCATCAACTGATGAGAGAGAGAGAGAGAGAGAGAGAGAGAGGAGAGAGAGAGAGAGAGAGAGAGAGAGAGAGAGATCATCATTCATCTGACCTCATCCATAATGTCCCCCAACTCCGAAGAATCCTGGAAGCGCAGCAAAACCAGATGTTTGTGAGGATAAAATTCATGCTCTGAAGATTGCCAATGTCAACTCGAGACACAGACGTCTTCTCTGAAGGGAAGGAAAACAAAAGACAAGCGCAGATATGTCATGCGTCTTTGTCCCTCGTTTTGTATCTGTTCTCCTTGTGGAAAAAGGGGTTGCTTGATGCTCTCTCTCTCTCTCTCTCTCTCTCCTCTCTCTCTCCTCTCTCTCTCTCTCTCTCTCTCTCTCTCTCTCTCTATAAAGGCTGTAGCATCCCCATCAATCTTGGCAGGTGGAACTGGCCTTTAATAGGAGGGAAGAACAGTTGGAGCACGAGGAATAAAAAGGGAGAAAGAAGTAGGGAGAGAAGTGAGGAAAATGAGATATAATTAGAATAAGGTGAGAATGATATAGATTTTCTATTTATCTGTTGATGATTCTTATGAGTTATTTGCTATTTTCCCTTTATTTACTGTTTTATACCAAAGTCTTGATTTTTTAAGAAAATATTCAGATAATAATAATAATAATAATAATAATAATAATAATAATATAATAATAATAATATTGTGATGAAGATGATAGGAATAATAACGCTAAATCAAATATCAAACAAATCGTCCATCTCTCTATTGGTTATAAGTAAAGATAAGTAAAATTTTCGCACTACTTATAATAAGTAGAAATTCCTCACCACTTATAACAAGTAGAATTTCCCCAGCACTTATAATAAGTAGAAATTCCCATCCACTCATAATAAGTAAAATTCCTCCACCACTTACAATAAGTAGAAACTCACCACAACATATAATAAGTATAAATTCCCCACCACTTATGATAAGTAGAAATTCCCCACCACTTTTAATAAGTAGAAATTCCCATCCACTCATAATAAACAGAATTCCCCCACCACTTATAATAAGTAGAATTCTCCTACCACTTATAATAAGTAGAATTCCCCATTACTTATAATAAGTAGACTTTCCCCCTCCACTTAATAAGTGGTGGGGATTTTCTACTTATTATAATATAATAAGTAGAAATTCCCCACCACTTATAAGAAGTAAAATTCCCATACCACCTATAATAAGTAGAAATTCCCCACCACTTATAATAAGTAAAATTCCCCCACCACTTATAATAAGTAGAATTCCCCCACCACTTATAGTAAGTAGAAATTCCCCACCACTTATAGTAAGTAGAAAATTCCCCACCACTTATAATAAGTAGAAATTCCCCACCACTTATAATAAGTAGAAATTTCCCCACCACTTATGAAAAGTGTCTCGTCCAAAAGGAATGTAAATTCGAAGGTCAGATTCAGAAGAGATGGAAGTGTGAGAGAGTTTCTTGTGTGTCTGGGATGAGCTAATTAGGCAAGAATTAAATCCTAATGTTATTCATTACAAGAGAAGAAGAGTTTGATGGAACTCGATAAATGGATTTAGCATAATCTATTAGACGGAGGAGATGCTTTTAATTCATTGGGGAGAAGGATAAAAAGTAGGGTTTTGTTTTGTTATTGTTTTTTAAATATTTTATTTTAATTGTTCATTACTTCTTATATCGTTTATTTATTTCCTTTATTGTTTTCTCGCTGGGCTCTTTTTTCCCTATTGGAGCCCTTGGGCTTATGGCATCTTGTTTTCCCAACTGGGGTTGTAGTTTAAATAATAATAATAATTAATAATAATAATAATAATAATACCCTATTTGATCTCCCAGGTCACCCATCCAAGACATGATTAGACCCAATTCTAGCGGGTCTCATTGTGACCTCCCATTGCTACTTAAACCAGTCTCCTAATGTCTGTCGTCAGTTTTCATCAATAACAAAGGAAAGATTAGTCTGTGGTCACCACTCCAAATGATGGCCATACTCAATACTGGCTTCTATGTGGCCCATTCCCTATAGCATCAGTCTCCTAAGGTCTGTCCCAGGTTGGAGTAATGGAAAACGAAGCCAAATTGTTTGACTTCTAATAGCGGTCACCTCTCCAAGATCAGGTCATATCTAATTTGGTATTCATATGGCCCACTGTAGTCATTTTTAACTTACAACTGTCTTCTAATGTCTGTCAAAACCCATAAAATTGGTAAATGAAAGAGAGAGAGAGAGAGAGAGAGAGAGAGAGAGAGAGAGAGAGGAGAGAGAGAGAGAGAGAGAGAATATATCCCATTAACTTCACCCTTTGACTTTCTCAATTTTTTTCAAACTTATCTGGATAAATTTCATTACCTTCCAAATAGATTATCTCCTTCGTGTCACTTGATAGGACTAACATAAAGCCCTCACATTTTATGTTTCAGAAAAATCAATACATTTCAATATACTTCAAGGCATTTCTTCTGCACTGGTGCTTATGACTGAACGATACATAAAGGTAATGAACGATAATCCATCCTTTTATGAACGTGTTTAGAATACTTTTAATTTTCAATATATTTCAAAACCTTTCATAACAATTAGATGGCTAATTTATATGTGGTTGAACGATTGATGGATCCTCTGAGCGAAACTTTAAGCATATCGTGTTTGCAATATTTAATCATCAATCAGTGGAGTAAAGCTCTTTTACAACGATGTCTGGGATTTCATGTCACGTCACGAGGGTTGTTATACTCTTGTGTTACGTTATCTTGTTTGTTATCTGCTCCTCTTAGATAACGGAGGATGATTCTAGGTCAACAAGATAATAGTTATTATCACATAATTGGAGAGACACCGAGACAGGCAAGCGGGTTATTTTTCAATGTGTTTTGATTTTATTTTTCTTGTCTTTGAACGGCTTTCATTACTGCTGAAGTTTAGACAAAATTATAAGCTTTCTCGTGGTCTATAAATGCCATACAAAGTGAATTATGTGCCAATAATAACGATCATTAATGTATTGATCATTTGGAAATGTTTTTATTTTCAGAACTAGATTACTATCAATTATCTCTTCAGAAAAAAAAGCCTTTCAACCCAAAAGGAGATAAATTCCAGAGTCTGGGAGTGAAGAGGATTAAGGATTGAGCCAGATGGTTGACTCTTGATTTCACAAAGTATGATGAAGAATATTTTTTTTACAAACTCAATGTTATTTGGAAAGTATAAAGGCCATTCTCCCATTCTGTAATGAAAGTGATATAGTCTCTCTCTCTCTCTTCTCTCTCTCTCTCTCTCTCTCTCTCTCTCTCTCTCTCTCTCTCTCTCTCTCTCTCAGCTTGAAATCTGTATTTGTGAGGTGCCTTTGGATATCTATTCAGAAGGAATACACTGGAGGCCTTCGAAGAAGGTATCTCTTGTGAATGAAAATTAAAATGTAAAGTCATTGAGAGTCATTGAATGCATTTTGAGGAACCTTACATACTTCGAAGATATAAATCCTTTTGTGACAAATATAAAAAAAAAAGTTAAACTAATTTTGCCTTATGCTTTTTTTCGGTGGTATTCAGTTGAGGGGATACCATGCCCATAATAATAATAATAATAATAAAAATAATAATAATAATAATAATAATAATAATAATAATAATAATAATAATAATAATAATAATAATTTCTAAGCATGGATTGACCAAAATATTTTAGTTTAAGAAACATTACAGAAAATAGAGTACGTACAACTGTTTCTGCTAGAGAGAGAGAGAGAGAGAGAGAGAGAGAGAGAGAGAGAGAGAGAGAGAGAGAGAGAGAGAGAGAGAGAGAGAGAGAGAGAGCGGCAGCATTCGTATGCTGCAAAGTTAACTGCAAATGCTTTTGAACAATATTTCGCAACGCGATTTTTAATATAAACTTCCTGCCATCAAAAAAATAAAATGGAAGTTAAAGACTTTAAACGTCTCGATGGAGACTCTAATCGACTTGATAAAGAGTCTAAAAGACTTTCCAAAGACTTTAAAGTCTCCTGGATACATTATGCATGGGACACTCTTCAAGAATGCGGACCTTGTGGAAGAGTTATTTTTTGGAGGACAGTTTTGTCTCTCGAAATGGGATTGGTGGTGTAGATAACGAGCGAGGGGGAGGGGGGTGGGATTTATGAGACTCCCTCCAGCCCAGGGCTTCGGGAGAGGGGGGGTGTCTCCAAAACAGGGTCAGAAGAAATCCCTATGTAAGTACACATTTAAAAGTACCACCGACTTTACTAACTCAGTCCCTAGGCCCCAAATCTCTAGTTAAACCTATAAATATGATGGAGCTATTAGGACACAGAGAGAGAGAGAGAGAGAGAGAGAGAGAGAGAGAGAGAGAGAGAGAGAGAGAGAGAGATAAATAGTTTGATGTCATTTGATTCATCATGAGAGTTTGATAGAAAGTCAGGAGTATTTGTGTATCCATGATTATAAGCATTTTTAGCTGCTGCAAAAGTCAGATTTTGGTATAATGGAATATCCCATATATAATAAAGATCAAGTGTCTGTTGATATACAGTATATATATATATATATATATATATATATATATATATATATATATATATATATATATATATATATATATATATATATATATATATATATATATAGATATATATATACATATGTATATACATATATATATATATATATATATATATATATATATATATATATATATATATATATATTCATATATATATATATATATATATATATATATATATATATATATATATATATATATATATATATACTGTATATATATATACATATATATATACATATATATTTATACATATATATCTATCTATCTATCTATCTATATATTTATATACATATCTATCTATCTATCTATCTATCTATATATATACATATATATATATACACATATATATTTATACATATATTTATACATATATATTTATACATATATTTATACATATATATCTATCTATCTATCTATCTATATATATATATATATATATATATATATATATATATATATATATACACACATATATATATATATATATATATATATATATATATATATATATATATACATACATATATATATATATATATATATATATATTATATATATATATATATATATATATATATATATATATATATATATATATAACTAGAAGTTAACATTTATAACACGTAACTTGTTGCTATTTAGTAAATTGTCCAAATTTATTGGCATTTTAAATGAATCAATTCTATTTGTGCTATAAGACAAAACTTGTCATATTCCTCTGATTACCATAAAAGGAAAATTCATACTTCTTAATATTGTTTAAAATCCTTATGAAACGGTATAATAATTTTCAAAATCATATCACTGTTCGAGATATATTCAAAGAACAGATTTGGCTTTGATAGTAATCATATCATGAATGTATTTCTTCTCTTTTTTGCCTCTTCTTGGGTCCTGTCTATTCTGTGGTTCCTATCTATTTATTTAGCTAGAGTAACACCAGGGAACTACATCATCTAGGATTTTCATCTTGCATATCGAATACATAATCTACTGTATAGCTTTATACAGAATCCATTTCATGGTACTTCATAAACCCAAGTAATTATGTTACTTATAGACATTTATATTCTGTTTTCCTTCGTCCTGTGTGACATTTACTGTTTACCTGAAGGTTGTCATGGCCGATGTGGTAACGTCCCTGTCTGATAAACGACAGAACTGGGCTTCGAGTCCCGCTCTACCATGCTAGTGGTATTTTTAGCTTTATTTCAGAAGCAGGTCTTCTGAAAGATACTTAGCTTTTATAATGACACCTTTGCCTTCGTGGTTTTAATTAAATATTCTTTTATTTATCTTTTTTATTTACAATAAACGATATCGACGTCAATGACCCTAGTGTGAGAATGCCAGAAAACCTTAAATCAATCAATCAAACTCGTTAGTTCCTTTGTTCACTGCAACCTCACCATCCTAATGAGCTAAGGATGGGGGTTTGGGGGAGCCTATAGATCTATCTGTTGAGTCATCAGCAACCATTGCCTGGCCATTTTTAGTCCTAGCTTGGGTGGAGAGGGGGCTTGGTGGCTAATCATATGTATGTATAGTCAGTCTCTAGGGCACTGTCCTGCTTAATAGGGCAATACCAATGTCCCTTGCTTCTGCTATTCATGAGCAGCCTTTAAACCTTTAAATCATATTGATTTTTTTTTTAGTATTATCGTTCCATATATTGCTAGAGTCTACTGGCAATGAAATGGATATTAGCAGTAAGTTAAAGACCCCAGACAATATTCACGATTTTCACAAAGGTCTACAACAGAAAATATCAATTACTTTTCGACTCATGACTGTATTTCATCTTGGGGAGTTAGTGGGTGCTACTCGCTCTATACTTTCACCGTTCTGTCCAGAAGAGACAGATATAATCATCCTTCGCCTTCCACTTTTTCTCAACTTACGATTGTTTCTGTATTACCTCCGCCAATGAAGTTTGAATGAAGTTGTGTTTTACAACCTGTTTGTGTGTTTGCTTGTGAACATCTTCCTAGGCACAATTTTAATCGTAGAGTAATGAAACTTGCAGAGATTAACTTTTATGTAAAAATCTGGAAATGATTAAATTTTGGAAGGTTGAAGTCAGAGGTCAAGGTCACGATCAAGCAAAATGTCTAATTTACGTATTACGTAATCAGACATAGGTTTGGACATCGTTGTCAGAGAGACTTCAAACTTGGTTCATATTTGAGTATATGAAAATCAACACCAATCAATACATGTTAAAGTCAAAGGTTAAGGTCAAGGTGAAACAAAACAGATTTTGAGCGAAGCGAAAAATCTATTTTTGGGTGAGATAGCCATGTCGTCCTGATGGAAGGTTCCTTCAGTTGCTTCCTAAGGGTAGGCTATATATGACTACAGTGATATTCCCAGAGAATTAAACTAAAGGTTTCACGAAATTCTAACTTCTGGCGCAAGTGCCCTTAAGGTTTCCCTTTAGGATATCGTATAATAACAGAGGACGTATTCTTGACACGCCACATAGCTATCTGCACCCCACATAGCGTTTATGCTTCGAGGGGGAAGTTGGTGACACGATATGGGAGGAGACGTTACAAAGTTCTCCTTCTCCGTTACTGTTATGGTACCCGGATGACGTCATAAATGACGCCATCTTGGCTGACGTCATAACCGCCCACGTCCTCCATTCCTTCTGTAGTAGTGTCTATGACCAGGTTTTTTTTCCCAGTTGTTCGCTATTTACTGCCATCATGTCGCAATCTTCAGCTTCTTCTGCCTCTGGAAAGTTGAGTACCATATTCTTATATTGTATAAATTAGCTCTGGCCGTAAAGTAACGCCTTTTTTATCTTTAAATACCGTGTTTTGTGGTGGAGCTATTGCCTAATCGGAGGCGTCCCTGACGCTGTTGTTCGCTTCGTATGCTTTATTTTGTTAGCCAGAACAACTATCCCGGTTTGTTAACTAATTATCAAGATTAGTTATTTAGTCTTCATTGCTAGGAATTAGTTATATTATGCCGATAGTATTCTTTAATTTCGGCGAGTGTAGGTAGCCGAAGTTATAACGCTAGAGATGCTAGCCAAGTCGCCTAGGCACGCTAGCCTAGGCGTTTTAGTTCACTTTCATGCATGATATAATAAGTGTTCCTGGTGTTATTTTATTAAATGAAGATATTAGGCATTTATACATATAAGATTCAGTGATTGCAAAGGATAGAAATAATCTGCAGCGGTATAGGTCTATGCTCTTCAGGTTTCGGATTATTCTCTTCCCATTTTTCTATTTTCAAGTCCAGCCAGTTTTTTCCCTTAGGTATGAAACCACCTTTTTACTGGATAATAATTTACTATATTAACCAACCTGACCTCTCTATGACAAAAATTAAGGATGTTAGAGCAATTTAAAAAAAATATACTGCAAAATGTGCTGGGAAAAAAATAACCCCCTGGGGTTAAGGGTTGGAAATTTGCAGATAGCCGGGGGGTAAAAGGGTTAACTGAAAGCTTCATTTTACCTATTCTGATTAGGTTTATATTGAGATTAATCATTATAATTAACAACATTTATACGGAGCCAAGCCAAATATTTAAAAAATTTACTACGCCATTAATAAGAAAATCTATTTTTTTGGAAATTATGTAGAAAATTACGAAGCTGATTAATTTATTTCACTATTCTGAGTTGAAAATATATTTCATGTAAAAGGTGATGTCTATATATATATATATATATATATATATATATATATATATATATATATATATATATATATATATATATATATATATATATATATATATATATATATATATATATATATATATATATACATAATTTATATATATATATATATATATATATATATATATATATATATATATATATATATATATATATATATATATATATATATATGCCACGAGAGCCCATAAAAGGAAATCTGAACCTGACACTTAATCTAGCTGTCCGAGGATTTACCTGGTGAGGCATCAGTCTCTTTACCAGCGAGTTTTACCAGATTTCCCCGGGCCACCACGTGACACAATTGGTAGTAATTCATTCAAATTACCCCTAATGAGTCAATATGGATAAATATCAACAAAAGATCGTGTTCAAATAGAAATAAATTTCTACCTCATACTTGGGATCGAACGCTAGCCCCTTCTAATGAAAGGCCAGGTCGAAACCAACCATGCCACGAGAGCCCATAAAAGGAAATCTGAACCTGACACTAATCTAGCTGTCTGAGGATTTACCTGGTGAGACATCAGTCTCTTTACCAGCGAGTTTTACCAGATTTCCCCGGGCCACCACGTGACACAATTGGTAGTAATTCATTCAAATTACCCCTAATGAGTCAATATGGATAAATATCAACACAAGATCGTGTTCAAATAGAAATAAATTTCTACCTCATACTTGGGATCGAACGCTAGCCCCTTCTAATGAAAGGCCAGGTCGAAACCAACCATGCCACGAGAGCCCATAAAAGGAAATCTGAACCTGACACTAATCTAGCTGTCCGAGGATTTACCTGGTGAGACATCAGTCTCTTTACCAGCGAGTTTTACCAGATTTCCCCGGGCCACCACGTGACACAATTGGTAGTAATTCATTCAAATTACCCCTAATGAGTCAATATGGATAAATATCAACGGATTTGGAAACGTTTGTTGTGACGTTTTTCAATTCGCTTCGAAACGTTAGAAAGCTGTTCTGAGAATGAGGTTGATCTAATTTCTTTATCTATCTATCTGTCTGTCTATCTATCTACCTATCTATCCATCGATTTGTTTATTTATCTATGCAATTATTAGTTTATTAGTTGATAAGGAAATTAAGACGGAAATAATAGTTAAAACAATCTATGTCTGTACATTAACAAGCATAATTCTTAGTCCTCATCAGTATTATTATTATTATTATTATTATTATTATTATTATTATTATTATTATTATTATTATTTAAGCTACTTCCCTAGTTGGAAACCAGGATGCTATAAACCCATTATTATAATTATTGTTGTTATAGTTGTTGTTGCTGTTATTACAAGCTAAGCTACAACCTTAATTGGAAAAGCAGGATTCTATAAACCCATTATTATGGTTATTGTTGTTATAAATGTTGTTGTTATTATAAGCTAAGCTA
The DNA here is from genome assembly GCF_036898095.1 of Palaemon carinicauda. Taxonomy (NCBI): domain Eukaryota; kingdom Metazoa; phylum Arthropoda; class Malacostraca; order Decapoda; family Palaemonidae; genus Palaemon; species Palaemon carinicauda. The sequence continues at coordinate 11,712,449 of NC_090758.1, forward strand.
CAACCCTAGTTGGAAAAGTAGGATACTACAAGTCCAATAGCTCCAACAGGGTAAAATACACCAGAGAGGAAAGGAAACAAGAAAATCAATAAACTACATAAGAAATAATGAACACAGATTATGAAATATCTCAGGCTATTAACAACTTTAAAATATATCAGCCGGTTCAAAGTAAAAACATCCACTGCGAGTTTGGACATCTGAAGAATATATTGAAATCAAGAAACTGATACGAAAGGAAAAAAAGAAAATAATTAGTGTGGAAAAAAAGAGTCTCTTGGAGAAAGAAGGATCTCTGGAGGCAGCAAAATCGAAACTTTTCTTCAAAGGATTTCGAAAACCAAACTTGGATGATTAGCTTATGGGGGAGATGAGATTTTGAGATTTCCTAGGAGAAAAACATTCGAGTATTCAAGATTTACTTTAAGATTCTAATAATAATAATAATAATAATAATAATAATAATAATAATAATAATAATTATAATAACAACAACAAATCAACAACAACAATATTTTTAACAATAACAACCACAACAACAACAACAACAATAATAATAATAATAATAATAATAATAATAACAACAACAACAACTATAATAATGACAATAGCAATAATAATAATAATAATAATAATAATAATAATAATAATAATAAAACCAAATCAACAAAAACAATAGTTTTAACAATAACAACCACAACAACAACAATAATAATAATAATAATAATAATAATAATAATAATAATAATAATAATAATAATAATAACAATAATAATTACAATAAAAATTTTCGTAAATTTCTTTCCAGTCAACCTCAGCGGTATTGCCAGACGTATAACCACTCTCTTTCTACCCATCGCTTGTGTAGGGGGAGAGGGACTTGTCATACTCTGGTGAGAGGGAGTACCCAGAGAGGATATAATAATCTCTCAAATATAATAAAGAGAAAGTTTGAAGCTATATATAAAAATCTATAAATTGGAACCTGACGCTACCTAGCTGTCCAAGGATTTACCTGGCAAGACATCAGTCTCTTACCAGCGAGTTTTACCCAATCTCCCGGCCCACCAGGTGACACAATTGGTAGTATTTCATTCAAATTACCCCTAATGAGTCAATAGGGATGAATATCAACACAAGATCGTGTTCAAATAGAAATAAATTTCTACCTCATACGTGGGATCGAACGCTAGCCCCTTCTAATGAAAGGCCAGGTCGAAACCAACCATGCCACGAGAGACCATAAAAGAAATTGGAACCTGACGCTACTTAGCTGTCCGAGGATTTACCTGGCGAGACATCAGTCTCTTACCAGCGAGTTTTACCCAATTTCCCGGCCCACCACGTGACACAATTGGTAGTAATTCATTCAAATTACCCCTAATGAGTCAATATGGATAAATATCAACACAACATCATGTTCAAATAGAAATAAATTTCTACCTCATACGTGGGATCGAACGCTAGCCCCTTCTAATGAAAGGCCAGGTCGAAACCAACCATGCCACGAGAGACCATAAAAGAAATTGGAGCCTGACGCTACCTAGCTGTCCGAGGATTTACCTGGCGAGACATCAGTCTCTTACCAGCGAGTTTTACCCAATTTCCCGGCCCACCACGTGACACAATTGGTAGTAATTCATTCAAATTACCCGTAATGAGTCAATATGGATAAATATCAACACAACATCGTGTTCAAATAGAAATAAATTTCTACCTCATACGTGGGATCGAACGCTAGCCCCTTCTAATGAAAGGCCAGGTCGAAGCCAACCATGCCACGAGAGACCATAAATGAAATTAAAACCTGACGCTACCTAGCTGTCCGAGGATTTACCTGGCGAGACATCAGTCTCTTAACTGTGAGTTTTACCCTATTTCCCGGCCCACCACGTGACACAATTGGTAATAATTCATTCAAATTACCCCTAATGAGTCAATATGGATAAATATAAACACAACATCGTGTTCAAATAGAAATAAATTTCTACCTCATACGTGGGATCGAACACTAGCCCCTTCTAATGAAAGGCCATGTCGAAACCAACCATGCCACGAGAGACCATAAAAGAAATTGGAACCTGACGCTACCTAGCTGTCCGAGGATTTACCTGGCGAGACATCAGTCTCTTACCAGCGAGTTTTACCCAATTTCCCGGCACACCACGTGACACAATTGGTAGTAATTCATTCAAATTACCCCTAATGAGTCAATATGGATAAATATCAACACAACATCGTGTTCGAATAGAAATAAATTTTTACCTCATACGTGGGATCGAACGCTAGCCCCTTCTAATGTAAGCCCAGGTCGAAACCAACCATGCCATGAGAGACCATAAAAGAAATTGGAACCTGACGCTACCTAGCTGTCCGAGGATTTACCTGGCGAGACATCAGTCTCTTACCAGTGAGTTTCACCCAATTTTCAGCCCACCACGTGACACAATTGTTAGTAATTCATTCAAATTACCCATAATGAGACAATATGGATAAATATCAACACAACATCGTGTTCAAAAAGAAATAAATTTCTACCTCATACGTGGGATCGAACGCTAGCCCCTTCTAATGAAAGGCCAGGTCGAAACCAACCATGCCACGAGAGACCATAAAAGAAATTGGAACCTGACACTACCTAGCTGTCCGAGGATTAACCTGGCAAGACATCAGTCTCTTACCAGCGAGTTTTACCCAATCTCCCGGCCCACCACGTGACACAATTGGTAGTATTTCATTCAAATTACCCCTAATGAGACAATATGGAAAAATATCAACACAACATCGTGTTCAAATAGAAATAAATTTTTACCTCATACGTGGGATCGAACGCTAGCCCCTTCTAATGAAATACCAGGTCGAAACCAACCATGCCACGAGAGACCATAAAAGAAATTGGAGCCTGACGCTACCTAGCTATCCGAGGATTTACCTGGCGAGACATCAGTCTCTTAACTGTGAGTTTTACCCAATTTCCCGGCCCACCACGTGACACAATTGGTAGTAATTCATTCAAATTACCCCCTAATGAGTCACTATGGATAAATATCAACACAACATCGTGTTCAAATAGAAATAAATTTCTACCTCATACGTAGGATCGAACGTTAGCCCCTTCTAATGAAAGGCCAGGTCGAAACCAACCATGCCACGAGAGACCATAAAAGAAATTGGAACCTGACGCTACCTAGCTGTCCGAAGATTTACATGGCGAGACATTAGTCTCTTACCAGCGAGTTTTACCCAATTTCCCGGCCCACCACGTGACACAATTGGTAGTAATTCATTCAAATTACCCCTAATGAGTCAATATGGATAAATATCAACACAACATCGTGTTCAAATAGAAATAAATTTCTACATCATACGTGGGATCGAACGCTAGCTCCTTCTAATGAAAGGCCAGGTCGAAACCAACCATGCCACGAGAGACCATAAAAGAAATTGGAACCTGACGCTACCTAGCTGTCCGAGGATTTACCTGGCAAGACATCAGTCTCTTACCAGCGAGTTTTACCCAATCTCCCGGCCCACCAGGTGACACAATTGGTAGTATTTCATTCAAATTACCTCTAATGAGTCAATATGGATGAATATCAACACAAGATCGTGTTCAAATAGAAATAAATTTCTACCTCATACGTGGGATCGAACGCTAGCCCCTTCTAATGAAAGGCCAGGTCAAAACCAACCATGCCACGAGAGACCATAAAAGAAATTAAAACCTGACGCTACCTAGCTGTCCGAGGATTTACCTGGCGAGACATCAGTCTCTTACCAGCGAGTTTTACCTAATTTCCCGGCCCACCACGTGACACAATTGGTAGTAATTCATTCAAATTACCCCTAATGAGTCAATATGGATAAATATCAACACAACATCATGTTCAAATAGAAATAAATTTCTACCTCATACGTGGGATCGAACGCTAGCCCCTTCTAATGAAAGGCCAGGTCGAAACCAACCATGCCACGAGAGACCATAAAAGAAATTGGAGCCTGACGCTACCTAGCTGTCCGAGGATTTACCTGGCGAGACATCAGTCTCTTACCAGTGAGTTTCACCCAATTTCTCAGCCCACCACGTGACACAATTGTTAGTAATTCATTCAAATTACCCCTAAAGTGTCACTATGGATAAATATCGACACAACATCGTGTTCAAATAGAAATAAATTTCTACCTCATACGTGGGATCGAACGGTAGCTCCTTCTAATGAAAGGCCAGGTCGAAACCAACCATGCCACGAGAGACCATAAAAGAAATTGGAACCTGACGCTACCTAGCTGTCCAAGGATTTACCTGGCAAGACATCAGTCTCTTACCAGCGAATTTTACCCAATCTCCCGGCCCACCAGGTGACACAATTGGTAGTATTTCATTCAAATTACCCCTAATGAGTCAATAGGGATGAATATCAACACAACATCGTGTTCAAATAGAAATAAATTTCTACCTCATACGTGGGATCGAACGCTAGCCCCTTCTAATGAAAGGCCAGGTCGAAACCAACCATGCCACGAGAGACCATAAAAGAAATTGGAACCTGACGCTACCTAGCTGTCCGAGGATTTACCTGGCGAGACATCAGTCTCTTACCAGCGAGTTTTACCCAATTTCCCGGCCCACCACGTGATACAATTGGTAGTCATTCATTCAAATTACCCCTAATGAGTCAATATGGATAAATATCAACACAACATCATGTTCAAATAGAAATAAATTTCTACCTCATACGTGGGATCGAACGCTAGCCCCTTCTAATGAAAGGCCAGGTCGAAACCAACCATGCCACGAGAGACCATAAAAGAAATTGGAGCCTGACGCTACCTAGCTGTCCGAGGATTTACCTGGCGAGACATCAGTCTCTTACCAGCGAGTTTTACCCAATTTCCCGGCCCACCACGTGACACAATTGGTAGTAATTCATTCAAATTACCCCTAATGAGTCACTATGGATAAATATCAACACAACATCGTGTTCAAATAGAAATAAGTTTCTACCTCATACGTGGGATCGAACGCTAGCCCCTTCTAATGAAAGGCCAGGTCGAAACCAACCATGCCACGACAGACCATAAATGAAATTGGAACCTGACGCTACCTAGCTGTCCGAGGATTTACCTGGCGAGACATCAGTCTCTTAACTGTGAGTTTTACCCTATTTCCCGGCCCATCACGTGACACAATTGGTAATAATTCATTCAAATTACCCCAAATGAGTCAATAGGGATAAATATAAACACAACATCGTGTTCAAATAGAAATAAATTTCTACCTCATACGTGGGATCGAACACTAGCCCCTTCTAATGAAAGGCCAGGTCGAAACCAACCATGCCACGAGAGACCATAAAAGAAATTGGAACCTGACGCTACCTAGCTGTCCGAGGATTTACCTGGCGAGACATCAGTCTCTTACCAGCGAGTTTTACCCAATTTCCCGGCACACCACGTGACACAATTGGTAGTAATTCATTCAAATTACCCCTAATGAGTCAATATGGATAAATATCAACACAACATCGTGTTCGAATAGAAATAAATTTTTACCTCATACGTGGGATCGAAGGCTAGCCCCTTCTAATGTAAGCCCAGGTCGAAACCAACCATGTCATGAGAGACCATAAAAGAAATTGGAACCTGACGCTACCTAGCTGTCCGAGGATTTACTTGGCGAGACATCAGTCTCTTACCAGTGAGTTTTACCCAATCTCCCGGCCCACCACGTGACACAATTGTTAGTAATTCATTCAAATTACCCATAATGACACAATATGGATAAATATCAACACAACATCGTGTTCAAAAAGAAATAAATTTCTACCTCATACGTGGGATCGAACGCTAGCCCCTTCTAATGAAAGGCCAGGTCGAAACCAACCATGCCACGAGAGACCATAAAAGAAATTGGAGCCTGACGCTACCTAGCTATCCGAGGATTTACCTGGCGAGACATCAGTCTCTTAACTGTGAGTTTTACCCAATTTCCCGGCCCACCACGTGACACAATTGGTAGTAATTCATTCAAATTACCCCCTAATGAGTCACTATGGATAAATATCAACACAACATCGTGTTCAAATAGAAATAAATTTCTACATCATACGTAGGATCGAACGTTAGCCCCTTCTAATGAAAGGCCAGGTCGAAACCAACCATGCCACGAGAGACCATAAAAGAAATTGGAACCTGACGCTACCTAGCTGTCCGAGGATTTACCTGGCGAGACATCAGTCTCTTACCAGCGAGTTTTACCCAATTTCCCGGCCCACCACGTGACACAATTGGTAGTAATTCATTCAAATTACCCTTAATGAGTCAATATGGATAAATATCAACACAACATCGTGTTCAAATAGAAATAAATTTCTACCTCATACGTGGGATCGAACGCTAGCCCCCTCTAATGAAAGGCCAGGTCGAAACCAACCATGCCACGAGAGACCATAAAAGAAATTGGAACCTGACGCTACCTAGCTATCCGAGGATTTACCTGGCGAGACATCAGTCTCTTAACTGTGAGTTTTGCCCAATTTCCCTGCCCACCACGTGACACAATTGGTAGTAATTCATTCAAATTATCCCTAATGAGTCAATATGGATAAATATCAACACAACATCGTTTTCAAATAGAAATAAATTTCTACCTCATACGTGGGATCGAACGCTAGCCCCTTCTAATGAAAGGCCAGGTCGAAACCAACCATGCCACGAGAGACCATAAAAGAAATTGGAACCTGACGCTACCTAGCTGCCCAAAGATTTATCTGGCGAGACATTAGTCTCTTACCAGCGAGTTTTACCCAATTTCCCTGCCCACCACATGACACAATTGGTAGTAATTCATTCAAATTACCCCCAATGAGTCAATATGGATAAATATCAACACAACATCGTGTTCAAATAGAAATAAATTTCTACCTCATACGTGGGATCGAACGCTAGCCCCTTCTAATGAAAGGCCAGGTCGAAACCAACCATGCCACGAGAGACCATAAAAGAAATTGGAACCTGACGCTACCTAGCTGTCCGAGGATTTACCTGGCGAGACATCAGTCTCTTACCAGCGAGTTTTACCCAATTTCCCGGCCCACCACGTGACACAATTGGTAGTAATTCATTCAAATTACCCTTAATGAGTCAATATGGATAAATATCAACACAACATCGTGTTCAAATAGAAATAAATTTTTACCTCATACGTGGGATCGAACGCTAGCCCCCTCTAATGAAAGGCCAGGTCGAAACCAACCATGCCACGAGAGACCATAAAAGAAATTGGAACCTGACGCTACCTAGCTGTCCGAAGATTTACCTGGCAAGACACCAGTCTCTTACCAGAGAGTTTTACCCAATTTCCTGGCCCACCAAGTGACACAATTGGTAGTAATTCATTCAAATTACCCCTAATGAGTCAATATGGATAAATATCAACACAAAATAGTGTTCAATTAGAAATAAATTCCTACCTCATGCGTGGGATCGAACGCTAGCCCCTTCTAATAAAAGGCCAGGTCGAAACCAACCATGCCACGAGAAATCATAAAAGAAATTGGAACCTGACGCTACCTAGCTGTCCGAGGATTTACCTGGCGAGACATCAGTCTCTTATCAGCGAGTTTTACCCAATTTCCCGGCCCACCACGTGACACAATTGGTAGTAATTCATTCAAATTACCCCTAATAAGTCAATATGGATAAGTATCAACACAACATCGTGTTCAAATAGAAATAAATTTCTACCTCATACGTGGGAACGAACGCTAGCCCCTTCTAATGAAAGGCCAGGTTGAAACCAACCATGCCACGAGAGACCATAAAAGAAATTGGAACCTGACGCTACCTAGCTGTCCGAGGATTTACCTGGCGAGACATCAGTCTCCTACCAGCGAGTTTTACCCAATTTACCGGCCCACCACGTGACACAATTGGTAGTAATTCATTCAAATTACCCCTAATGAGTCAATATGGATAAATATCAACACAACATCGTGTTCAAATAGAAATAAATTTCTACCTAATACGTGGGATCGAACGCTAGCCCCTTCTAATGAAAGGCCAGGTCGAAACCAACCATGCCACAAGAGACCATAAAAGAAATTGGAACCTGACGCTACCCAGCTGTCCGAGGATTTACCTGGCGAGACATCAGTCTCTTACCTGCGAGTTTTACCCAATTTCCCGGCCCACCACGTGACACAATTGGTAGTAATTCATTCAAATTACCCCTAATGAGTCAATATGGATAAATATCAACACAACATCGTGTTCAAATAGAAATAAATTTCTACCTAATACGTGGGATTGAATGCTAGCCCCTTCTAATGAAAGCCCAGGTCAAAACCAACCATGCCAGGAGAGACCATAAAAGAAATTGGAACCTGACGCTACCTAGCAGCTGTGCGAGGATTTACCTGGCGAGACATCAGTCTCTTACCAGTGAGTTTCACCCAATTTCTCAGCCCACCACGTGACACAATTGTTAGTAATTCATTCAAATTACCCCTAATGAGACAATATGGATAAATATCAACACAACATCGTGTTCAAATAGAAATAAATTTCTACCTCATACGTGGGATCGAACGCTAGCCCCTTCTAATGAAAGGCCAGGTCGAAATCAACCATGTCACGAGAGACCATAAAAGAAATTGGAACCTGACGCTACCTAGCTGTCCGAGGATTTACCTGGCAAGACATCAGTCTCTTACCAGCGAGTTTTGCTCAATTTCCCGGCCCACCACGTGACACAATTAGTAGTATTTAATTCAAATTACCCCTAATGAGTCAATATGGATAAATATCAACACAACATCGTGTTCAAATAGAAATAAATTTCTACCTCATACGTGGGATCAAACGCTAGCCCCTTCTAATGAAAGGCCAGGTCGAAACGAACCATGCCATGAGAGACCATAAAAGAAATTGGAACCTGACGCTACCTAGCTATCCAAGGATTTACCTGGCGAGACATCAGTCTCTTAACTGTGAGTTTTACCCAATTTCCCGGCCTGCCACGTGACACAATTGGTAGTAATTCATTCAACTTACCCCTAATGAGTCAATATGGATAAATATCAACACAACATCATGTTCAAATAGAAATAAATTTCTACCTCATACGTGGGATCAAACGCTAGCCCCTTCTAATGAAAGGCCAGGTCGAAACGAACCATGCCATGAGATACCATAAAAAAAAATTGGAACCTGATGCTACCTAGCTGTCCGAAGATTTACCTGGCGAGACATTAGTCTCTTACCAACGAGTTTTACCTAATTTCCCGGCCCGCCACGTGACACAATTGGTAGTAATTCATTCAAATTACCCCTAATGAGTCAATATGGATAAATATCAACACAACATCGTGTTCAAATAGAAATAAATTTCTACCTCATACGTGGGATCGAACGCTAGCTCCTTCTAATGAAAGGCCAGGTCGAAACCAACCATGCCACGAGAGACCATAAAAGAAATTGGAACCTGACGCTACCTAGCTGTCCGAAGATTTACATGGCGAGACATTAGTCTCTTACCAGCGAGTTTTACCCAATTTCCCGGCCCACCACGTGACACAATTGGTAGTAATTCATTCAAATTACCCCTAATGAGTCAATATGGATAAATATCAACACAACATCGTGTTCAAATAGAAATAAATTTCTACATCATACGTGGGATCGAACGCTAGCTCCTTCTAATGAAAGGCCAGGTCGAAACCAACCATGCCACGAGAGACCATAAAAGAAATTGGAACCTGACGCTACCTAGCTGTCCGAGGATTTACCTGGCAAGACATCAGTCTCTTACCAGCGAGTTTTACCCAATCTCCCGGCCCACCAGGTGACACAATTGGTAGTATTTCATTCAAATTACCCCTAATGAGTCAATATGGATGAATATCAACACAAGATCGTGTTCAAATAGAAATAAATTTCTACCTCATACGTGGGATCGAACGCTAGCCCCTTCTAATGAAAGGCCAGGTCGAAACCAACCATGCCACGAGAGACCATAAAAGAAATTAAAACCTGACGCTACCTAGCTGTCCGAGGATTTACCTGGCGAGACATCAGTCTCTTACCAGCGAGTTTTACCCAATTTCCCGGCCCACCACGTGACACAATTGGTAGTAATTCATTCAAATTACCCCTAATGAGTCAATATGGATAAATATCAACACAACATCATGTTCAAATAGAAATAAATTTCTACCTCATACGTGGGATCGAACGCTAGCCCCTTCTAATGAAAGGCCAGGTCGAAACCAACCATGCCACGAGAGACCATAAAAGAAATTGGAGCCTGATGCTACTTAGCTGTCCGAGGATTTACCTGGCGAGACATCAGTCTCTTACCAGTGAGTTTCACCCAATTTCTCAGCCCACCACGTGACACAATTGTTAGTAATTCATTCAAATTACCCCTAAAGTGTCACTATGGATAAATATCGACACAACATCGTGTTCAAATAGAAATAAATTTCTACCTCATACGTGGGATCGAACGCTAGCTCCTTCTAATGAAAGGCCTGGTCGAAACCAACCATGCCACGAGAGACCATAAAAGAAATTGGAACCTGACGCTACCTAGCTGTCCAAGGATTTACCTGGCAAGACATCAGTCTCTTACCAGCGAGTTTTACCCAATCTCCCGGCCCACCAGGTGACACAATTGGTAGTATTTCATTCAAATTACCCCTAATGAGTCAATAGGGATGAATATCAACACAAGATCGTGTTCAAATAGAAATAAATTTCTACCTCATACGTGGGATCGAACGCTAGCCCCTTCTAATGAAAGGCCAGGTCGAAACCAACCATGCCACGAGAGACCATAAAAGAAATTGGAACCTGACGCTACTTAGCTGTCCGAAGATTTACCTGGCGAGACATCAGTCTCTTACCAGCGAGTTTTACCCAATTTTCCGGCCCACCACGTGACACAATTGGTAGTAATTCATTCAAATTACCCCTAATGAGTCAATATGGATAAATATCAACACAACATCATGTTCAAATAGAAATAAATATCTACCTCATACGTAGGATCGAACGCTAGCCCCTTCTAATGAAAGGCCAGGTCGAAACCAACCATGCCACGAGAGACCATAAAAGAAATTGGAGCCTGACGCTACCTAGCTGTCCGAGGATTTACCTGGCGAGACATCAGTCTCTTACCAGCGAGTGTTACCCAATTTCCCGGCCCACCACGTGACACAATTGGTAGTAATTCATTCAAATTACCCCTAATGAGTCAATATGGATAAATATCAACACAACATCGTGTTCAAATAGAAATAAATTTCTACCTCATACGTGGGATCGAACGCTAGCCCCTTCTAATGAAAGGCCAGGTCGAAACCAACCATGCCACGAGAGACCATAAATGAAATTGGAACCTGACGCTACCTAGCTGTCCGAGGATTTACCTGGCGAGACATCAGTCTCTTAACTATGAGTTTTACCCTATTTCCCGGCCCACCACGTGACACAATTGGTAATAATTCATTCAAATTACCCCTAATGAGTCAATATGGATAAATATAAACACAACATCGTGTTCAAATAGAAATAAATTTCTACCTCATACGTGGGATCGAACACTAGCCCCTTCTAATGAAAGGCCAGGTCGAAACCAACCATGCCACGAGAGACCATAAAAGAAATTGGAACCTGACGCTACCTAGCTGTCCGAGGATTTACCTGGCGAGACATCAGTCTCTTACCAGCGAGTTTTACCCAATTTCCCGGCTCACCACGTGACACAATTGGTAGTAATTCATTCAAATTACCCCTAATGAGTCAATATGGATAAATATCAACACAACATCGTGTTCGAATAGAAATAAATTTTTACCTCATACGTGGGATCGAACGCTAGCCCCTTCTAATGTAAGCCCAGGTCGAAACCAACCATGCCATGAGAGACCATAAAAGAAATTGGAACCTGACGCTACCTAGCTGTCCGAGGATTTACCTGGCGAGACATCAGTCTCTTACCAGTGAGTTTCACCCAATTTTTCAGCCCACCACGTGACACAATTGTTAGTAATTCATTCAAATTACCCATAATGAGACAATATGGATAAATATCAACACAACATCGTGTTCAAAAAGAAATAAATTTCTAACTCATACGTGGGATCGAACGCTAGCCCCTTCTAATGAAAGGCCAGGTCGAAACCAACCATGCCACGAGAGACCATAAAAGAAATTGGAACCTAACACTACCTAGCTGTCCGAGGATTAACCTGGCAAGACATCAGTCTCTTACCAGCGAGTTTTACCCAATTTCCCGGCCCACCACGTGACACAATTGGTAGTATTTCATTCAAATTACCCCTAATGAGACAATATGGAAAAATATCAACACAACATCGTGTTCAAAGAGAAATAAATTTTTACCTCATACGTGGGATCGAACGCTAGCCCCTTCTAATGAAAGGCCAGGTCGAAACCAACCATGCCATGAGAGACCATAAAAGAAATTGGAGCCTGACGCTACCTAGCTATCCGAGGATTTACCTGGCGAGACATCAGTCTCTTAACTGTGAGTTTTACCCAATTTCCAGGCCCACCACGTGACACAATTGGTAGTAATTCATTCAAATTACCCCCTAATGAGTCACTATGGATAAATATCAACACAACCTCGTGTTCAAATAGAAATAAATTTCTACCTCATACGTAGGATCGAACGTTAGCCCCTTCTAATGTAAGGCCAGGTCGAAACCAACCATGCCACGAGAGACCATAAAAGAAATTGGAACCTGACGCTAACTAGCTGTCCGAAGATTTACATGGCGAGACATTAGTCTCTTACCAGCGAGTTTTACCCAATATCCCGGCCCACGACGTGACACAATTGGTAGTAATTCATTCAAATTACCCCTAATGAGTCAATATGGATAAATATCAACACAACATCGTGTTCAAATAGAAATAAATTTCTACCTCATACGTGGGATCGAACGCTAGCCCCTTCTAATGAAAGGCCAGGTCGAAACCAACTATGCCACGAGAGACCATAAAAGAAATTGGAACCTGACGCTACCTAGCTGTCCGAGGATTTACCTGGCGAGACATCAGTCTCTTACCAGCGAGTTTTACCCAATTTCCCGGCCCACCACGTGACACAATTGGTAGTAATTCATTCAAATTACCCTTAATGAGTCAATATGGATAAATATCAACACAACATCGTGTTCAAATAGAAATAAATTTCTACCTCATACGTGGGATCGAACGCTAGCCCCCTCTAATGAAAGGCCAGGTCGAAACCAACCATGCCACGAGAGACCATAAAAGAAATTGGAACCTGACGCTACCTAGCTGTCCAAAGATTTACCTGGCGAGACATAGTCTCTTACCAGCGAGTTTTACCCAATTTCCCTGCCCACCACATGACACAATTGGTAGTAATTCATTCAAATTACCCCTAATGAGTCACTATGGATAAATATCAACACAACATCGTGTTCAAATAGAAATAAATTTCTACCTCATACGTGGGATCGAACGCTAGCCCCTTCTAATGAAAGGCCAGGTCGAAACCAACCATGCCACGAGAGACCATAAAAGAAATTGGAACCTGACGCTACCTAGCTGTCCGAGGATTTACCTGGCAAGACACCAGTCTCTTACCAGAGAGTTTTACCCAATTTCCTGTCCCACCAAGTGACACAATTGATAGTAATTCATTCAAATTACCCCTAATGAGTCAATATGGATAAATATCAACACAACATAGTGTTCAAATAGAAATAAATTTCTACCTCTTGCGTGGGATCGAACGCTAGCCCCTTCTAATGAAAGGCCAGGTCGAAACCAACCATGCCACGAGAAATCATAAAAGAAATTGGAACCTGACGCTACCTAGCTGTCCGAGGATTTACCTGGCGAGACATCAGTCTCTTACCAGCGAGTTTTACCCAATTTCCCAGCCCACCACGTGACACAATTGGTAGTAATTCATTCAAATTACCCCTAATAAGTCAATATGGATAAGTATCAACACAACATCGTGTTCAAATATAAATAAATTTCTACCTCATACGTGGGACCGAACGCTAGCCCCTTCTAATGAAAGGCCAGGTTGAAACCAACCATGCCACGAGAGACCATAAAAGAAATTGGAACCTGACGCTACCTAGCTGTCCGAGGATTTACCTGGCGAGACATCAGTCTCCTACCAGCGAGTTTTACCCAATTTCCCGGCCCACCACGTGACACAATTGGTAGTAATTCATTCAAATTACCACTAATGAGTCAATAAGGATAAATATCAACACAACGTCGTGTTCAAATAGAAATAAATTTCTACCTAACACGTGGGATCGAACGCTAGCCCCTTCTAATGAAAGGCCAGGTCGAAACCAACCATGCCACAAGAGACCATAAAAGAAATTGGAACCTGACGCTACCCAGCTGTCCGAGGATTTACCTGGCGAGACATCAGTCTCTTACCAGCGAGTTTTACCCAATTTCCCGGCCCACCACGTGACACAATTGGTAGTAATTCATTCAAATTACCCCTAATGAGTCAATATGGATAAATATCAACACAACATCGTGTTCAAATAGAAATAAATTTCTACCTAATACGTGGGATCGAATGCTAGCCCCTTCTAATGAAAGCCCAGGTCAAAACCAACCATGCCAGGAGAGACCATAAAAGAAATTGGAACCTGACGCTACCTAGCAGCTGTGCGAGGATTTACCTGGCGAGACATCAGTCTCTTACCAGTGAGTTTCACCCAATTTCTCAGCCCACCACGTGACACAATTGTTAGTAATTCATTCAAATTACCTCTAATGAGACAATATGGATAAATATCAACACAACATCGTGTTCAAATAGAAATAAATTTCTACCTCATACGTGGGATCGAACGCTAGCCCCTTCTAATGAAAGGCCAGGTCGAAACCAACCATGCCACGAGAGACCATAAAAGAAATTGGAACCTGACGCTACCTAGCTGTCCGAAGATTTACCTGGCAAGACATCAGTCTCTTACCAGCGAGTTTTACTCAATTTCCCGGCCCACCACGTGACACAATTGGTAGTATTTAATTCAAATTACCCCTAATCAGTCAATATGGATAAATATCAACACAACATCGTGTTCAAATAGAAATAAATTTCTACCTCATACGTGGGATCGAACGCTAGCCCCTTCTAATGAAAGGCCAGGTCGAAACCAACTATGCCACGAGAGACCATAAAAGAAATTGGAACCTGACGCTACCTAGCTGTCCGAAGATTTACCTGGCGAGACATTAGTCTCTTACCAACGAGTTTTACCTAAATTCCCGGCCCGCCACGTGACACAATTGGTAGTAATTCATTCAAATTACCCCTAATGAGTCAATATGGATAAATATCAACACAACATCGTGTTCAAATAGAAATAAATTTCTACCTCGTACGTGGGATCGAACGCTAGCTCCTTCTAATGAAAGGCCAGGTCGAAACCAACCATGCCACGAGAGACCATAAAAGAAATTGGAACCTGACGCTACCTAGCTGTCCGAGGATTTACCTGGCAAGACATCAGTCTCTTACCAGCGAGTTTTACCCAATTTCCCGGCCCACCACGTGACACAATTGGTAGTAATTCATTCAAATTACCCCTAATGAGTCAATATGGATAAATATCAACACAGCATAGTGTTCAAATAGAAATAAATTTGTACCTCTTACGTGGATCGAACGCTCGCCAGGTAAATCCTCGGACAGCTAGGTAGCGTCAGGTTCCAATTTCTTTTATGGTCTCTCGTGGCATGGTTGGTTTCGATCTGGGCTTTCATTATAAGGGGGCTAGCGTTCGATCCCACGTATGAGGTAAAAATTTATTTCTATTTGAACACGATGTTGTGTTGATATTTATCCATATTGACTCATTGGGGGTAATTTGAATGAATTACTACCAATTGTGTCACGTGGTGGGCCGGGAAATTGGGTAAAACTCGCTGGTAAGAGACTGATGTCTCGCCAGGGTAAATCCTCGGACAGCTAGGTAGCGTCAGGTTCCAATTTCTTTATGGTCTCTCGTGGCATGGTTGGTTTCGACCTGGCCTTTCATTAGAAGGGGCTAGTGTTCGATCCCACGTATGAGGTAGAAATTTATTTCTATTTGAACACGATGTTGTGTTGATATTTATCCCTATTGACTCATTAGGGGTAATTTGAATGATTTACTACCAATTGTGTCACGTGGTGGGCCGGGAAATTGGGTAAAACTCGCTGGTAAGAGACTGATGTCTCGCCAGGTAAATCCTCTGACAGCTAGGTAGCGTTAGGTTCCAATTTCTTTTATGGTCTCTTGTGGCATGGTTCGTTTCGACCTGGCCTTTCATTAGAAGGAGCTAGCGTTCGATCCCACGTATGAGGTAGAAATTTATTTCAATATATATATATATATATATATATATATATAGATATAAATGCGTGTGTGCACAAGTATTAATCCTGCTATTGATAAAGATATAAAACATAGAAATACAATTATATATCCATTACTGTTCTCTCTTCACTCTATTTATTGGAAACTGATTCCAACATAAAAGCATAAGTATATTAAACTCTCTCTCTCTCTCTCTCTCTCTCTCTCTCTCTCTCTCTCTCTCTCAAATCCATTAGAACTAACGATCCTCGAGGTAAAACATCATGGCCGAAAGAACACCACCAAATGGAAAAACGCTATCTATTTCTCTTTCGATATCTATGCAATTGTTTTGTTTACATTGAAACCTGACGCTGCTACGCACTTTGCTCTCGAGTGATATTTGATATGACTTCTTATAATGTTCCTCAAAGCTCTGTTGTGCCATTCATGTTGACAGGTAACATACTGCGTTTCCAAAGTGTTTGTTTTAAAAATATTATTTGTTTCAACTATCAAAATGTTATCTGAAAAGTGTCTTACTGTTTCGTTTTGTTCCTCAAATGTTTCTTTGAATATAGGAAACATTAATTATGTTTTTTTTAATGGGCATTTCTCATGAGTGGAGTTTGATAAACTCCTTGATTCCTGAAGGAAGGAAGGATATAAGATTCGAGGATAAAAGGAACAAGGAAGAAAATTAAGGAACTTACAGTAGAAACTTCAAAAGACATAAGTCTTGCGTTTTAAGGTTCAATAAAAGTGGTTTAAATAGTATTTGTTGAAATAGATTAGATGGGCTTCAGTGTTTCTTAGAGAGAGAGAGAGAGAGAGAGAGAGAGAGAGAGAGAGAGAGAGAGATAGGTAAGTTTACTTGTCAAAACCTTCACTAATAAAATAGCTACACAGTAAAGGTGTATTTCATCTAAGCGACGTATGCCAAGAGCTCCTGTGTGTATATACTTATACACATACACATACACACACATATATACATATATATATATATATATATATATATATACAGTATATTCTTTTCTGAGTGTATTACCTCAAAGCAGTGAAAGAATTTGCCCATACCTCTGATCAGTAAAGCTGTACTATTCAAAGCAACCCATACTAGGTAGGTTTGCTGTAATAGATCAGGCTAAAATATCCTACCATCACCAATCGTAAGTTACCAGCGTGGTGATGAAAATTGGCCACAAACCATACATCATGAATAAGGACATTTCTGGGGCATTTGTCCTTAAGTGGACCAGTGGCCTAGAAACAGTATATACTGTATATACTCCAGCATATTCTCCCTAGTTTTAGATACAGTACTCTTAAATGAAAGAGCTAGAAATATATTAATTATGTAAACTGTATGAAGACATAGCATCAATTCACAACCAAAACGGGTACATTTGTTATATGTAGATACATTATATATATACCCCAGTATTTTCTCCGTAGTTTTAAATACAATAATCTTTAAGAAATACATTAATATATCAGTTCACAACAGGAATAAATAAGAGATCCCGTGCAGAGAAACAGCAGCAGAGGAAGAGCCAACTAGAAGATTGCAACCAAAGGCAGCAGGAATACAGCTAACAAGAATATAGCCACCACTCTAGTCAACCTTTCAGTTCTATGTCAAGAAAGAAACAAAATCATACATTCATAGATTTGTTTCATTTGCTAAAACTATGAACAATTAGAGTCATTATG
>NC_090758.1:11735552-11743052 GCF_036898095.1 Palaemon carinicauda
GTAGTAGCAACGCCTTCCTTGCTTTGGTGCTCTGGAAGCTGGCAAGTATTGCTGGCCTTTCCGCTTAGATCTCCCTTAGGCTAAGATAAGTTTTTTAGCTGCGGGTGATCTGTCACTAAAGCAAGGTTGGCAGGACCCTCTTGTCCCTTCCCCCTCTTTCTTCATACTGTACTGTACGTCGTTCTACATCTGGACCTAGCATAGGTTAGGATGTGGAATTGACTCAGCCCCTTGCCGGCCGGCAGAGCTGGCCGGCAGGGGTCTTACTGTACTGTACGTCGTTCTACTTCTGGACCTAGTATAGGTTAGGATGTGGAACTGACTTATGTTTTCGAGTGCTGCCCAGACCTCTCTTGGTCCCTCATCCATGCCTGCCGGCAGAGCCGGACGGCATGGGTCAAGGAAGCCTGAATTAGTTTCTCCCCTTCCTTATATGCACTCTTTCGGTTGCCGGGCTTGGAGGTTGTGTACACTCTTATCCCGGCATCCATTCTATTTTTCTTCTAAGTGCTGTACCTGTCCCGGCTGCCGGCCTATGAGGCCGGCAGCCGGGCAGGTGTAGTCCTCTGGTTCTTTTGCTGCCGGCTGGCATCGGTCTTGTACCTTTGCCGGCCGGCTTATGTCAGCCCTTGTCTGCCGGTCACCAAGAGTGTGGCCGGCAGCTGGGTACTACCTTGTGTAGTTGCTGGCCGGCAGCCATTGCCGGCCAACACTGGCTGTTACCGGCCGGCAGTTGCTGCCGACCGGCACAGGCATTTGAACCAGAGTGCTGCCGCCCTATAGCTGTTAAGTAGTATACTTTAAAGCTAGTTGTGGTGTGTGCCGGCCGGCAAAGGCAGGCCGGCACACATCCCCCTATACTATACTAGTATTCTTCTGTATAGCATATACAGTAAGAGGAAAACTATAGTAAGGGTTTTGGTACAGCACTGTGTCTTCTAACACTATTGTGTTTTCTTGCACACCCCTTTGCTGTTGCCCTCAGATAGGAAGCTGAGTTCTTCCCTGTCTATTATCCAGGATTTTAAAATCATTGCTTAGGTGTGAGCTCCACCTGTTTCCTCTGGAAACCTTGCATTGGTTACTCTAGAAGAGATAAACCATTTTTGATTTTATTATCTGGAAGGCTGCAACAATGGGTTGTGAGGGAAACACAAGTGTGTGTCTTTCCTTTCTGAATTGTTATGCTATACTATGCATATCCAGTGATACATAGTTCACTTGATACTCATGGAAATTTCTTCTCTTTACAGAAGGACACTCCGAAGTGGGGAAGTGCTTTCTGCAATGTCAGCAGCAAGAACCTCTGCGGACATGAGTTTTGTAGGAGACACGCAGCATACGCTGTCTCCAAGGATGATCTCCGGTATTGGGACCCTCAGGTATGTACTATGTGCACTAACCTGATTAATGAGACATTTAAATAGCTAGGAAGAAGCTTCGTACCTGGGTAAGGGGCTTCCAAAAGAACACTTCTGGCCCTTATCTTCCAAGTGAGATGAGGGCGTATCCTTTCCCTAAGGCATCAGCTGATGCAGTGATTCCCCAGCCTCAAGAGGAGATCCCCTAAGTTCAGATCCAGGTGGATGCTGAAGTCGCGGTCGCGATGCAAGACATCCAGCTAGATGACAGGATGTCTGATGTGGACGGGTGTCAGGAGGAAGACCTCCTGGCAGAAGCCCAGGATGAAGTTCAAGCCCCTCTACATCGGCCGGTCTCCCAGTAGAGCTGGGACAGGCCCTCTCTTCTATTGTTGGAATGATCCAACAAATGCAGAAGGAGAATCAGGAGAAGGCGGCTGCAATGGAACTGCGAATGCAGTGCCTTGCAGAATCACATGGGCCCCAGAAAAAGCTCAATGTGAAAGACCTTCCCTTGTGCTCAGATGCTAACCCATGGAGGTATGCTGAGCACATGCCGATGACGACTGGAAAGATCGTCATCTCGGATAAGCTGGGCTCAGTTCCCCTGGAGGGTGGAATTCTGGCCCAGCAAGGCATCATATCCGGACTGTTATGTCCGGCTGAGGAAGGAACCAGCTTCAAAGGAGGAGACAGAGCCGAAGGAGGTCATAGTGATGAACCATGCTAAGGCTCAAGCTCTACTTTTATCCTTGATGAAAGAGAGGGGCTTCTCTAACTCAAAGGTAGCTGCATTGAATAGGAAGCTCCCTTCCTTTGTGTCCTCGCCTACTAGAGCCTTCCCCTTTTTACAGAAAGGTTTTCTGGCTGTACTAAAAGCAATCGAGGCCGGCAAGTCTTGCCCCTCCCTAGAGGAGTGTAAACCCTTGTCGCTGGCCCTGCCTATGGACCACAAAGACTGGAAGGACGTCCATCTTACGTTCTCAGTGGGAAAGTTGGAGGCTGATATTGCCGGACGTCAGTTCGGCAAGGACCTCCCTAAGCTGTCTGACTTTCTTTTGCGAAGTGAGTTCGATACAAAAGAAAGACTGACTGCCTCAATGTCTCTTCAGACTACTCTCGAGACGATGGCAAGTGACCTCAAGGTCCATGAAATGTTCATGGTAGTGGCCAAGCCTCATCTGGCCACAGTGACGAAGGACCTTTATGGCTTCGTCAAGGCAAGGAGAGCTTGTAGGGAGTTCGTGTTTACCTCGGCTACGGTGAGGCACGAGCTAAAGAAACTAATCTCCTCCAACATTTGGGGACAAGATCTTTTTCCCTACCGACTTGGTCAAAGAAGTTGTTGATAAAGCCGCCTTGGAGAATAGAAACCTTCTCCAGAAGTGGGGCCTGGCTATCAAAAGAAAGTCTTCCCCGGATGAGGGTCCTCAACCAAAGAGGAAGACTATGAGGACTAGGCTACCGTCTCGGCCAGCCAAGCCTCTTAGACAGCAACAGCAACTGCAATTGCCAGTGCCCCCAGTGACCCAGATCGTGGTACAAACCCCGACCACCTTTCAGTGGGTACCCCAGGCCGTGTCGACACAGTCCACGGCATTCACCCCAGCGTTTCGAAGGGCAGTCTACTTCCTTTCGAGCAAAGCCTAGAGGAGCAGCCAGAGGCTCGTCTAGACGCCCCTCAAGGGGAAGGGGATTCAGGGGTGGTCGTGGTCAGGAAGGCAAGACCTCAGGACGGCAGTCCAAGTGAGGTGATACCGGTAGGAGGGAGACTTCTGAAATTTCGGGATCGGTGGACCTTCGATCCCTGGGCCCACAGCCTACTCAAGAATGGACTGGGCGGGAGCTGGTACAGCACTCCACCCCCGAACCTTCGGTTTTTCCAACACTCCACCCCCGTTATGGAGGAGTACGTTCAAGAACTGTTGGAGAAAAAGGGTGAAGCCCATCAATTTCTAATGGAGGCTGTTTTGGTTTCCCAAGAAAGACTCGGAAAAGCTCAGAGTCACTCTGGACTTGTCGCCACTTAAAAAGTTCATAGTGAATTGCAAATTCAAAATGCTAACACTGCAACACATAAGGACCTTACTGCCCAAGAGGGCATATTCCGTCTCTATAGACTTGTCAGACGCCTACTGGCACATTCCAATTAGCCATCGACTCTCCCCCTACCTAGGGTTCAGGTTACAACGAAGACTATACGCCTTCGGAGCCATGCCATTCGGGCTAAACATAGCCCCAAGGATTTTTACGAAGCTTGCGAGTGTAGCTCTCAAACAATTTCGCCTAAAGGGAATTCAGGTAGTAGCCTACCTGGACGACTGGTTGGTGTGGGCAGCATCCGAGACAGAATGCTTGCAAGCTTCCAGTCAAGTGATCCAGTTCCTAGAGTACCTAGGCTTCAAGATCAACAGAAAAAGTCTCGACTTTCTCCATCTCAAAAGTTCCAGTGGCTGGGAATCCACTGGGACCTTTTGTCACACGTTTCTCCACCCCGGCGAAGAAAAGGAAGGAGATAGCGGGTTTTGTCAAGAGACTTAGATTCCGAAAGGATATCAAGACACGAGCAGGAGAGAGTACTGCGCTCTCTCCAGTTTGCTTCGGTGACAGACCCAGTGCTAAGAGCACAGCTATGGATGCAATCGGAGTTGGGAGAAGTTATGCGTCAAACGCGTGAAGAGATCTGAGAAGACCAGCCGCTTCGGCTAAGTACTCTTCTCAGGCCTTGGTCCCAAGCCAGACATCTAAAGAAGTCAGGTTCTTCTTCAGCCACCTCCCCCGTCGGTGACGATTCACTCAAACGCCTCGAAGGAGGGATGGGGAGGTCACTCTCATCGGAAAAAAGTCCAGGGGACTTGGTCCAGGCTATTCAAGACCTTTCACATAAAACTTTCTAGAAGCTAGGGCAGTGCTCCTTACCTTAAAGAAAGTCTCCCCGCGTCATTCGATCCACATAAGGTGGTGATAGACAGCGAGGTAGTTGTGAGATACTTGAATCGACAAGGATCGAGGTCACCACCTCTCAACCAGGTGATGTTGGCCATCTTCCGATTGGCGGAAAAGAAGAAGTGGTACCTGTCGGCAGTTCACCTTCAAGGAGTCCGCAATGTGACAGCGGACGCTTCTATCCAGGTTCACACCGATAGAGTCGGAATGGTCCTTAGACGCAGGATCATTCTCCTTCATTCTGAATCAGTCCCAGAACTGCAGATAGACCTCTTTGCGACGAAAGACAACAAGAAGTTGCCCCTGTACGTGCCCCGTACGAGGACCCCTTAGCGGAAGCAGTGGACGCGATGTCCCTCGACTGGAGCAGATGGTCCAAGATTTATCTGTTCCCTCCTCACAACCTTCTGTTGAGGGTCCTCAACAAACTGAGATCCTTCAAAGGGTAGCGGCAATAGTGGCCCACAAGTGGCCGAACAGCGTGTGGTTCCTCCTGGCATTGGAACTGTAGCTGAAGTTTGTACCACTACCAGATCCAGTTCTGACCCAGCGAGTCCAGAAGTCAACTGTCTGCGCTTCATTACAGAAAACCCGGACCCTGCAGCTCATGATTTTCTCTCCTTAGCGGTGAGAAAGCGTTTCGGGATTTCGAAAGCCAGTATAGACTTCCTTGAGGAATATAAGTGCAAATCTACTAAAAGGCAATATGAGTCATCTTGGAGAAAATGGGTGGCCTTTTGTCAAGGCGAAGATTCCGCAGGAGATCTTGACAGACTTCTGGTTATCTTTTTTCCCCACCTCCATGGTCAAGGGTTGGCAGCGAACACGATTTCAGCGTGTAAGTCTGCTTTGACAAGACCCCTTCTATATGCCTTCCAGGTCGACCTAGGTAACGAGATCTTTAATAAAGTCCCGAAAGCCTGTGCTAGTCTCAGACCTTCAGCACCTCCAAAGCCCATTTCATGGTCTTTAGACAAGTTCTTCATTTCGCTTCTCTGTTGAGCAATGAAGAGTGTGCGTTAAAGGATTTGACACAAAAAGTTATTTTCCTATTTTGCACTCGCGTCCGGGGCCAGGGTTAGTGAGATTGTAGCCTCTCGAGAGAGGCAGGTCGTGTTCAGTTCCTGGATGGGGAAGAACTGAACCTGTTTCCGGATCCTACGTTTCTCGCCAAGAATGAGTTACCCACCAACAGGTGGGGTCCCTGGAGAATCTGCCCTCTGAAAGAAGATGCATCTCTATGTCCAGTAGAATGCCTAAAGGTCTATCTTCATAGAACTTCAGACTTCAAGGGTGGTCAACTATTCAGGGGAGAAACATCAGGCTCAAATTTATCTCTGAATCAACTCAGAGCGAAAATCACATATTTTATTCGCAGAGCGGATTCTGACAATACACCCGCAGGTCACGATCCGAGGAAAGTTGCCTCATCCTTAAATTTCTTTAATTGTATGGATTTTGAACATCTCCGTTCATACACTGGCTGGAAGTCTTCCAGAGTGTTCTTTCGCCACTATGCGAAGCAAGTAGAGGAACTAAAAGAGATCTGTGGTAGCAGTGGGTCGCGGTGTTAACCCTACTGTTTAACTCTGCGAGGAACAGTGGTCTTAATTGGGACGATTAATTCCAGGGTGAGTGTGTAGTTACATACTGTACTACAAACTAAGTGAGGGCACTGTTTTGCCCATCCAGACTGTTCCATTTCCGAAGGTGAACCTAGCATAAGTGCAGACATGTGTGCCGAGCGTTTCTAACGCTAATGTCATTGATTTGTAATACAGGCTTTTATGACTTTGATACCTCGGTATCTTAAAAGTGGCATCTAATGTTTTTTCTTTCAGACAAACAAGCTCTGTTTACTATCATACTTATGCTTAAAGTTTTGGGTTATCCTCTTCTTATATATTATATATATATATAATATATATATATAATTGTGGTTAACCTGTCTATTTATTGCCTGTCAATAATCTGGTTCTTGAGAACCTTGCGTCTCCTTCACCTGTGTCAATCTATTGGTATAATTGAGCATTCATTCTATGTACCTTATCTGGGATAATTCTAATAGAATTGTTCCTTTATGCAAGCTATGTTGCATTGGTTTTCCTCCTATGCGGATATAAAACCTTTGTCCAATACAAGTATTGTGCGGAAAACTGGTCGATATTTCATATTGACGCAGTGGTCCTTTACAAACTATGATTTACTTAATATAGGGCGAGACCACTATATTAGCTTGCCTGGTATTCATACATAGATATATGTACTCTTCGAGACTTTTCCAGAGTCTAGTAGGACTCTTCCCTGTAGGGGGCAGGAAGCTCTAACATAGTTTATAGTTAGTTGAAAAGATGTATAACGGTAACATCTTACGTCTCTAGGTCTAGTCGACTGGGAAAAAATTACCTCCGGGGAGTACGGCACGTTCTGAGAATCCACAGATACAGTAATGCTCTGGTACACTTCCATCAGGACGACATGGCTTGAGCCCAAAAAAACGGATTTTGAGCGAAGCGAAAAATCTATTTTTGGGTGAGATGGCCATGTCGTCCTGATGGACCCGCCCTTGCCTTTCTAAGAAAGGGCTGTAGGACCCCTCCCTACATACAGTATCTGTAGCACCTCGTGTACGCTACAAGGAATACAGATGGCGCCAGGATTGGCGCCAGGCACGCATACGAATCGGGGGATAGGGAAGCCTTGGAGCGGCTCCCCTTTTTCTTTCCCGAATTCGTATCTCGCCAATCACCTCCTACGAGACGAAATCTCTGTCCAGGATGTAGATTGCCATGTGACGTGTCTAGAATACGTCCTCTGATATGTCGCGATATCCCTTTCACGAGGGATACTCGCTCCAGGAGTTAGAATTCTGGTACCTTAAGGTAAATTCTCTGGGAATAATGCCGTAGTTGTAATATACCCTAGGAAGCTACCCTATAGGAACTTCCATCAGGACGACATGGCCATCTCACCCAAAAATAGATTTTTCGCTTCGCTCAAAATCCGTTATATATATATATATATATATATATATATATATTCTAATTATTTATATATATATATATATATATATATATATATTTATTTAATGATAAATTTTGCACATTTTTTTCTACGTGTTTTTCATATTCAAATAAGCCATATATATTTTTGATACATTAATGTCTGGATTTTCTTAACGACCTCGGGATCA
>NC_090758.1:11745552-11748052 GCF_036898095.1 Palaemon carinicauda
TGGAAAAAATGAATGCCACTGCAGAGGCAACACCACCTCGAACATATCACAGGCGCTTGGCGCATGTTTTGAAAGTAAACTTAGCGTGAAGAAGCAGCTTCTAACGAGAGTTTTCCAGCCATAATTTTTTTTTTATGTTTAACTTAACACAAACTTTTCCAAAGGCTCTGTCGATCAAAAGGAAGAGAGACGGCGTGAAATCGTTTCTCTAATATCTCGAAACGTGAGAATATAAAGGAAGCTACAAAACATTTCCTTATTGTAGTTTTGCACTACTTTTGATTGTTATCATACATCATTCAAGTTCAGGAGGAATGTCACGTGTTATCGTAGGAAGATCAACAATTGTCGTATGTAGTCATGAGTATCGTACACAAGTTTATTAAAGTACTGTATGACTTCACAAATGCAAACAAATTAATATAAAGGCTTTGCCTTAAGATTTAGAATTATAATTATGAGACTGAGATGACTGAAAGGCCCAAATATTAATTAGAGCAAATGAAAAATCCAGAATCTATATTTGTCATTGTCTCTAGAAAATTATTAACATCATACAATTATCAGCATTAACTTTAACGCACTAAAGGCTAATAACTACCAAATTATATAGGACAAAATTTACGTTGTTATGGCGTATTGGTAACGTCTCTGCCTAGTGACCACCAGACTTTGGTTCAAGTCCCTCCCAGACTCGTTAGATCCTTTAATATTTGCAACCTTACCATTCTTGTGAGCTAAGGATGGTGTTTCTTGGGGTAGGCTATAAATCTATCTGCTGAGTCATCAGCGGCTATTGCCTGGCCCTCCTGGTTCTATCTAAGGTGAAGAGGGGGCATGAGCACTGATCATATGTATATATGGGCTGTCTCTAGGGCATTGTCCTGCTTGATAGGACAATGTCACTACACCTTGCCTCTGTCATTCAGGATTGGCCTTTAAAAACCTTTAAACTCATTAATAAAATCGTCGTCTAAGTTATACCTTAGGAATCTCTCTCTCTCTCTCTCTCTCTCTCTCTCTCTCTCTCTCTCTCAAGATTTGACGTCAGGAACAAAACAGATGATTTGAAAATAGAAAACAAAACAAAATTGTTTTCCAGCTTAGCCTATTAACACCAAACAACCTTTCCCTCATAAAAAAATCTATAATTTCAAAATCATTCCGGAAATATTAAGAATTCCCCAAATCGCATGAATATAATCATGGAAATTTCGTTGCAAATATGATGATTTTTTTTTTTAAATACTACCGCCGGTTGATAACAAGGAAAGAATTGGATTTTGCGATGAGAGGA
The DNA here is from genome assembly GCF_036898095.1 of Palaemon carinicauda. Lineage (NCBI taxonomy): Eukaryota > Metazoa > Arthropoda > Malacostraca > Decapoda > Palaemonidae > Palaemon > Palaemon carinicauda. Next base: position 11,746,850 of record NC_090758.1, read on the forward strand.
AATAAGATTATTGAGATTTGAAATCAACAAGAGTTTTCGAAATACTTTTGTTATTATTATTATTATTATTATTATTATTATTATTATTATTATTATTATTATTATTATTATTGTTGTTGTTGTTGTTGTTGATGTTCTTGTAATCATAATTATTATAATTATTATAATAACTATAATGATTATAATAATTATAACAATTTTTAATCATTATTATTATTATTATTATTATTATTATTATTTTTATTATTATATGTAACAAAAACATAGGTTGCTGTTTTTAATCAACTGCTGGACCAAAGCCTCAGACATGTCCTTAGTTCTGTCTGGGGTTAGGCCATTATCATCACCATGTATGAGAGAGAGAGAGAGAGAGAGAGAGAGATTCCATAATAATCATTCACACACTGATTTGTTATGATCAATCTAATTATTGAAGTTTTGGAATCATAACAACAGAAAAGACTTATGAAAACAGAACAAAATCATTCACGTTAAAAATCTCTTTAGAGTTTTGTTACTAATATAATAAAGAGTATCTTTTATTTGAGTGAAATGGTGCAAACGATATTTACTCTCAGACTTAATTACTCATTCGCCAGATTTTGCAGAAATTTATGCAAATTAGGGACAGAATTGCAATAAATTTAGAATACTTTTTATGAAAGTCTTGGAGGATTTGAGATGGGGAACGATGGACTGCTCATGAGAGAGAGAGAGAGAGAGAGAGAGAGAGAGAGAGAGATAATGTAGGAAAATGGATAAAAGGGAGACGAAGAGGAGAATAAAGAGAAGATAAGCTTGAAATAAGAGAAAAGATATCTTTTCACCCACTCTTTCTCTCTATCTCTCTCTCTCTCTCTCTCTCTCTCTCTCTCTCTCTCTCTCTCTCTCTCTGAATAAATGATCAAAATTTAAGTGAGTATTCCTAGAACCTACATATACTTGTTTTTATCATTGTTTAAATTTGGTTATTGTTATTTTACGGAATTTAATGGTATTTTATTGACCTAATGTAATAATTAGTCCAATTATTTAACATTATTAAGGTTTAAATATACCAAAATTACCATTCTCTCGTAATATTAGTAGGAATGAAGGTAACCGAGAGACAGAAATTGAATGTGTTCGAGATGAAGTGTCTGAGGAGTATGACTGGTATATCTCGATTAGATAGGGTTAGGAACGAAGTGGTGAGAGTTAAAA
>NC_090758.1:11760552-11763740 GCF_036898095.1 Palaemon carinicauda
ATTTTCATCTAAAAAGATATATCAATTGTCTTTTATTACAATTAAATTAAGATGAAATAAGAGTTAAAATGGTCTGTAAAGAGAGACACTCAATTCTGTCAGCTTATTGCAACTCTTGTAACATTTCTTCCCAGATAAAATAACTCTTCCCTTCAATTACTGCTTTATGAGTTCACGATGCTTCAAATGTCTCTGAGAAGTCTCACAGCAAAATCATTCTTCGAATGCAATTCTTGTGTATGGAGAGATTCAACTCCCCTGTCTGTTTTTTTTTTTTTTTTTTAGCAACTTTACACAAAAATTACTGTACCGATTTAGACCAAACTTGGTGGGTATGTTGAGTATAACCCAAGGATGACACTCTAACATTTTGGATAAAGTATATCAAAGTACAAGTACGCAGAAGTACTTAGAAACTAATCCCAGTGTTAATTAAATGGCAACTATTTTTTTAGTTTTTTTTTTCTTTGTGACCATTACACAAAAACTACTGAACCAATTTCAAGGAAACTTCATTAGATTTTAAAGAAAATACATCGAAGAACAAGCACGCAGTCGAGTTACGAGCAAAATAACGCTGTTTGGCGTGGCGAAGGCATGCTCTCTACTCAGTGCCTATCTAGTTTATAGAATTACACAAAATAGCTTGATTCGTCCTTAATCTATTTCCAATCCACCCCGCCCCCTCATTCACCTTCTACATTTCTCTGTAAGGGGGGATTCGCCCCCACATTTCCCTTCTGTAATAAATAACCAAGTCATAAACCAGAGTCCTCTAGTGGCGATATATTAGATAGACATTTGTAAACAAACGTCCCTTCTAGCTGCTCTCAACGTCCGGAAGATAAGCCAACGATGGTGTTTACATTGGCGAAAGTAATCATGTGTTGTTCTGTGTTTTGTGTGTGTGTGTGTGTGTTGACAGATCCTGTTCTGTATTCGTTATCTCCTTCCTTTGTAATATGGTAAGGGATATTTTTTATTATCTATTTAAAATATGTAAATTTTATGTGCATATTATCCATACATCATAAGATTTTTAGATTATACATTATAGAAGAGATGTAGAAATTAATTATGCAATTTTATACACTGTTAAGGTTTTATGTAAGATTCTAGTCGATTCATCCTTCACTGAATCTCTAATTTAGAAAAGTAATTTGTCAAAAGAAGAAAGTAGTTGGATATTTGTTATCAATATAGTTGAATTAGGCAACTGCCCTCAAATATATACAGTAATTATTATTATTATTATTATTATTATTATTATTATTATTATTATTATTATTATTATTATTATTGTTATTATTATTATCATTATTATTATTATTATTATTAATTAGTGTTGTTCTGCATCTTATTTTACAATTTCTATACGCACTGATATTTATTTATATTTTATAACACTTAATTTTTCAGTTACCTTTCTAATTCTCATTCTGTAATTACGCATACTTATAATGTACCCAATTTCTTTACATCTGCTTTACTTAATATAATATTTCAGAATCAAAGACACCTTTATAATACTGAATATCCACCGCTGATATCAAAATATGACCTAGTACCCTTTTCGTATGGCTTCTGAATGCCTTGGAAATTGGCATGTATACCCTAACTCTGCTCGCCTAGTGCCCACCGGAATTCAGCTGTGCCCAGAAGGTGCCCTCACACACTGCAGACTGAGCTATGCCACTGCTTATGTATAATAAAATACATTTAATCCTTCAACCTTATATTACTGCTTAGCTCTTAATGGCTTGTGACTCATGAGTGAGAAGATAGTAAAACAAAATATTGCATAGATAATATGAAAATAACAAATGAGCATCACTCTCAAAAGACTGGATCTTATTGCAATACAAAAGCAAGAACAATCACATTCTATCTTTGAGACAATTAATAAATGATTAAATCCTTCATAACATACGCTACTAAACTTATAAACTATGCTGAAACATGCTCTATTATTATTATTATTATTATTATTATTATTATTATTATTATTATTATTATTATTATTATTATTACTTGCTAATCTAAAACCTTAGTTGGAAAATCCGGATGCTATAAGCCCAAAGGCTCCAACAGGGAAAATAGCTCAGTGAGGAAATGAAATATAAAACAAGAGAAGTATAAGAAGAATGATATTAAAATAAATATGTCCTATATAAAATATAAAAACTTCAACAAAACAAGAAGAAGAGAGATTAGATAGAATAGTGTACCCAAGTGTACCCTCAAGCAAGAGAACTCTGATCCAAGACAGTGGAAGACCATGGTACACAGGTTATGGCACTACCCAAGACTAGAGAACACTGGTTTGATTATGAAGTGGAGTCGTCCTAGAAGAGCTGCTTACCATAGCTAAATAGTCCCTTCTATCAATGCAATACTTTGTAGCATTACTTTTAATACACGTAGCGCATATAATATTACAGTACAAACACATAACATATAAGAACCTTATTATTAACACTAATTTAACAGTTCCATCTACATAGGATCTCTGTAGTCAACAGAATGTGATATATCTCTAGAATAATTCTCCTGACCAAAAATCTTTGGAAAAATTAGTTCCAAAAGTTTGAACTTATTTCCCAAACGACCTCCTCTTCTTCTTCAATTGTTCTTGACAATCATTCGGTGTTTTTCGGAGAGAAATTTTTGTCTCAGACAGCTTCCTCTTTCTTAGTTTTCTTTCATGCACAAGAAAGTAAATTTGTACATACACAAAACACACACACACACACACACACATTTATATATATATATATATATATGTATATATGTATATATGTATATATATATATATATATATATACATATACATATATATATATATATATAAATATATATATATATATATATATACACACACACACATATATATATATATATACACACACACACACACACATATATATATATATATATATGCATATATATATATATATATATACATACAAACACACATTATATATATATATATATATATATTCAAATAAGCCTAATATTTTGATACATTATTGCCTGGATTTTCTTATCAACCTTGGGCTCAGATCCGGAGGTGAAACCACTCAAAGAAAATAGCTTCTGACAGAGCGGGAATCGAACCCTTGTCCAGGAAACTTGTAACAACAGTGACCTACCACTTAGCCACAGTGAAAGAATATGAAAAAACGTCT
>NC_090758.1:11764240-11771740 GCF_036898095.1 Palaemon carinicauda
TGTATATCACTTACTCACTAAATCCCGTCCGGAATTCTCCGGGTTGGGTCCTGCATCTGATATCGCCATTCTCTCCACAGACTCCTATCCAATGCCATCTGTGCCAGCTGCTGAAATGTCTCGCCTCTATTTGCTTTCTTGAAGGTTTTCACCCATGTATCTCTTGGTCGTCCTCTCGGTCTATTTCCGGCCACTTGACCATGCAGCATTATCTTTGGCCATCTGTCCTGTTCCATCCTCTGTACATGCCCAAACCATCTCCTCTGAATATCTTCCACTCTAATCAGAATTGTGTCCTCAACACCAGCCCTTTCTCTCACTCTCTCGTTCGTAATTCTCTCCTCCCATCTTACACCACAGATTCTTCTCTGACATTTCATTTCAAAGGCTAATAACTTTTTCTCTTCTCTCTTCTTCAGTATCCAGCATTCAGCACCGTATATCACTGTGGGGATTACTATTGCTCTTAATAGCCTAATTTTCAACTTAATGGACATATTTCTATCTTTCCAGATTCTTCTTAGCCTTCCAAATGCTTTCTGGCCACTTGAGATTCGGTCTTGAATGGCTCTTTCCATCTTTCCATCTGCTGTGAAAAACACTCCCAAATATTTAAACTCATTGACTTGTTCCACTTCTCCCTCTGATAGCTGTATTTCTAAGGCCTCTCTCTGGCGTCCAATTTTCATACTTTTGGTTTTCTCTCTATTTATCACTAATTCATGCCTACTGCACTGCTCCTCCACCATTCTCAACACTCTCTGTAGTTCCTCTTTAGTTTCTGCTAAAAGCACTATGTCATCTGCATACCTCATGTTAGATATTTTTGTCCCTCCTATATCTATGCCACCCTCATAATCTCCAAGTGCCATTCTCATAACCCATTCCAAGTATAGGTTGAAGAGGTGTGGTGATAGTGGGCAACCCTGTATAACCCCGCCTGTGGTTATGAACTCTTCTGTCAAACACTTTCCTTTTCTTACTCTAGCCGATGTCCTTTCATACAATCTCCTGATGGTTTCCAGTATTTTTGGTTCTAATACCCGTTCCTTCAAAATCCTAATCATTCCTTTCCTCCATATGGAGTCAAACGCTTGCCTGAAGTCAATAAATACACAATACAGATCTTTTTCCTTCTCCCAGAATTTTTCTATGATTTGTGAGAAGGTGAATACATGATCGATTGTTCCTCTACCCGCCCTAAATCCTGCTTGACCCTCATCAATTACTTCTTCTTCTTGCCTTGCTATTCTACTTTGTATGATTTTTGCTAAAACTTTATAAGCATGTGGTAATAGACTGATAGGCCTATAATTTTTGCATAAGGTGGTGTCCCCTTTCTTGTGTGTTGGAATTATAATGTTTTCAATCAAATCATTTGGAGCTGCTTGTCCATCAACTATATCCCTGCATAAATCAAACAACCATCTTTCTACCATCTCACCGCCAGCTTCAAGCAATTCCTTTGGTAGTCCATCTATTCCTGGCGCTTTCCCACTTGACATACCTCTTAAAGCTTTTCCCACTTCTTCTATCAGGAGATCTGGCGTTTCCTGTGTGTTCCATAGCTCTCCTCTTAGTTCTGGATAATCTTCTCCAGTTACCCGTCTTCCACTTCCTTTTAGTTGTTCCTCGTAGTGCGTTTTCCAGATCTTCTCAACATCAGCCGTTGCTGATACCTTGTTGCCATTTGCATCTCTTACAGCAATTCCATTGTTTTTCCAACCCCTTGTTAATCTGTCTACTGCGGTGAATAGCTCTCTTGAATGGCCGTTTCTGAAACATCCCTCACATGTTTTACACAGGTCTTCTATCCATTTTATTTTTGCTCTTTTGCATTTATTGTCCACTGCTCTGCACTTTTGTCTATAACTTGCTTTGTTTTCTTGGGATGGGTTTTCATTCTTTGTCTTTTTTGCTTCTCTCCTCTCTTGGCATGCATCCAATACTTCCTCTGTGACCCACTGTTGCTTTGCTCTCCTTCTCCTTCCCAAAATACTGTCGGCTTCCTCTTTAATTAAGTCTCGTCCCCGACGCCAATTTTCCTCTGTTGTCTCGAGTCCTATTAGTGGTTCAAAACGTCCTCCTACTCTTACTTTGAAGGCAGTTTTTTACTTCCTCGTTCCTCAGTTTATCTAGATTATACATGACTAGTTCTTGATTTCTTCCTCTGTCTGTCTGAAATTTAATACGGATATTTGAAAGTAGTAGTTCATGTGATGTTCCAAAGTCTGCTCCCCTCATCACTCTTGTTCCCATCACTGATTTTTTCCATCTCTTATTTATAAGGATATAATCAATGCAGTTCTTATGAATTCCATCTGGGTGTGTCCATGTATATCTGTGCTGTTCTCTATGATAAAAGTAAGCATTTGTTATACACAGTTGTTTACCCTGGCAAAATTCCAACATCCTCTGTCCTCTCTCATTTCTTTCACCTAAACCGAACTCTCCCATCACATCCTCGTAACCTCTCCTGTCATTTCCGATTTTACTATTGAAATCGCCTATCACCATGACTACATCGCCTGTCTTTGTTGCCTCTATTTCCTCCTCTAACTGTGAATAGAAGTTTTCTACGTCTTCATCTTCATATGAGCTGTCTGGTGCATATACCTGAATAACCTTAAAATTCTTGTGCTTTCCTCTCAAAGTGACCGAAATTATTCTTGAGTTCACCGAATTGTGCTCCAAATAAGCTCTTTGTGCTCTTTTTCCTAACATTAGTGCTACTCCCTCTCTATGAATATTGTCTGTTCTACCTGAATACAATATTTTGATTCCTTCTGACATCATTTCACCTTCTCCCACCCAATGAGTCTCTGCTATTCCCAATACATCCCAACTGTATCTATTTATTTCTTCAATGGTACACCTAAGTTTTGATGGTGCAAAGAGCGTTGTTACATATATGTATATATATATATATATATATATATAGCCTATATATATATATATATATACATATGTATATATATATATATATATATATACATATGTATATATATATATATATATATATATCACCCATATTAAAAGTAATGATACTATATTTAGGATAGCAATAAGATTCAATGTCTGGAATTTCCATAACTCCATCAAAAAAAGGATTTATAAAACTCAAGAAAATTTCTTTTCTCCCGGAAGTTGGTTTCTTAGCTGTTTTAGTTCTAAACTGATTAAATAATTAAACTTTGCAACTTTTCTTTAAAAAGTGGAAAAGAAAAATGGGTTAAAACTTTGGTTTTTTGACTCGAGGGAAGTTTGGAAATTTTTGTCTTTTAATCTATTTGAACATTGGTTACTTTAATGTTAACTTTATGAACTTTTCCTTTGTTTTAATTGTTTTGTTCTTCTTTCCCATTGTTATTTATCCCTACAGTAAAGGGTCGGTTGCCTGATGCGCCCTCTCCATTAGCTTCTATCATAGACGTCATCTGCCACCAAACCTATTCTATCCATGTCATCCTTCACCTTATCTCGCTATCTAATTCTCTACCTCCCTCTTGATATTCTCCATCTAACAGGTTCCTCCTAAGCTCTCCTCAATCCCTCCCCGACCATCCATTCTCAACCACATGCCCAAACCATCTCAGTCGTGACGCTCTCATCACTTCTGTTATCTTTACTACGTCTGCCATTCTTCTTATTTCATCATTTTCCAATCTTCCACATTCTTGTCTCTGTTCTTTTAAGCTTTTCTTATTCTTTTCGTCTTTAAAGCCATGAATTAACACTGCTAAAAATATTAGAAATATACAATGTTTTAAAAAGTGATGTTGGTTGTTAACTCCCAGGATTGTACTTGCAACATACTGTGGGGATCTGATGCTTATTATAAAAAGAAAGAACTGTACAAAAAATGAACAATTACGTAAAATATATCAGAAATAAAGAATAAAGAGTAAAGAATACAAAGGAGAAAATATGTAGATGTAAAAGATCAATTGTAATAGATTATAATAGATAATATAGGTCATATGACCAACTGAAATAGGTCAGAGGACATAATGAAATAGGAAAAAATAAGAAAAGAAAATAGGTCATGTGACATGAAGACATAATTAATTCATAAAAAAGAGATATGTCACGTGACGTCAGGTAATAGGTCATACAGCAAAGGGAAATAGTTCAGACGACAGAAGGAACTTGGTTAAACAACTGAAGGAAATAAATCATATAATGTATGGATGTAGTTCACTAACCGGAACGAAATAGGTCATGCAATGGAAGTAAGAAGGTCTCGTGAAGAAGGAAAAGGGTAATTAAATATGTCATATGAAAGAAGGATTTAGGGAAGAAAACATAATGAAATAGGTCACACAGCATAAGAAAATAGGTCACGTAACATAATGAAATAGATCACACAAGATAAGGAAATACGTTCCATAACATGATGAAATAGGTCACGTAACGTTATGAAATAGAAGAAATAGGCCACACAACATAAGGGGATAGTTCACATACCGTAAAGAAATAGGTCACACAACATAAGGAAATAGGTCACATATGAGAAAATAGGTCACACATCAAAAGGAAATAGGTCACATAACGTAATGAAATAAGTTACACAACGTAATGAAATAGGTCACACAACATAAGGAAATAGTTCACATACCGTAATGGAATAGGTCACACAACAAGGATATAGGTCACATAACGTAATCAAATGGGTCACACAAGAAAAAGAAATATTTCACACGACTGAAAGAATTAGGTCACATATGAAATAGGTCACACAACATGAGGAAATAGATCAAGTGACGTAATGATATAGTTCACACAATATAAAGGAATAGGTAAAAAAAAACGTAAGGAAATATGTCACACAACACAAGGAAATAGGTCACATAACATAATGAAATAGGTCGTGCAATAGAAGGAAATAGGTCACACAACGTAATGAAATAGGTCACACAACATAAGGAAGTTAGGTCACACGATTGAAGAATATAGGACTTAATCCCACCTCTACTTTCTTAGGAGGCACAAGGAATCCTTAAAGAATCCTCTTATGATTGAAGGTTTATTAATTTTACCCTTCTATGGTTTCCTGAGTTGTTCATACCACCAAGCGTCCCTTTTATGGTCCTCATGCCTTATTGGGACCCACTAACTATTCCATCCGTCTTCAGTTGCCTGGAAAAGATTTCACGTAACAATTCCACATTTTTTTTTTTTGTTTCTTTGTTTGCGAGGAGGGGGCGTCAACCCCGCCATTACTCAAGTTAGCTCTTATCCCAGTTCGAGTTTCGTGACACCTGAGAATCGTATATCAAAAGAAAAAGAAAAATTGAAAAAAGGGAGTCTGTTACATCACTGACTAAGGGGAGAACAGAGTTTTTTCCAACAAGAAGGTTGCATCAGGTATACAGACATACACAGATACACACCCTACAGATAGACACATAGATAGACAGACCTACAGACACACAGACACACCTACAAACACACCTACAGACAGAAAAAGACAAAAAAGTAAGAAATGTTCGTTAGTAAACGTTGATGGAATCAATTTTTTTTTTTCACGTTGATGATCATTATCCTAGTTTTACTCATATTCATTTTCAGTCAACTATCCATACTTCCTCTATTCTGTTCTTCTTTTGCAATTCCCCAATGATTCACAAAACAGGTCAATGTCATTCTCTCTCTCTCTCTCTCTCTCTCTCTCCTCTCTCTCTCTCTCTCTCCTGCTCTAGGTCTCTACGTCAGCCAACCAGTTTTTTAGGATTAATCTTCAGGGGCCCGTGGAACTTTCAAGCCTAATCTAATGGTTTTCAAACCCTTTAAATGATCAACTGCTGCAGGAAGAGAGAGAGAGAGAGAGAGGAGAGAGAGAGAGAGAGAGAGAGAGAGAGAGAGAGAGATAATCCTGATGTGAAATAAACAATATCCTTTGGAGAACAAACTTCACGCTTTCGGGATTGCTAATGTCAACACTAGGGATAGACAACTTTTGAAGGGCCACAAACAAATCCTGAAGATCTCTCTCTCTCTCTCTCTCCTCTCTCTCTCTCTCTCTCTCTCTCTCTCGTTCAATAAGAGAGAAAAGAAAATCCAATATTTGTAAGAGCAAGTATCAACTCCGAGATATTAATCATGGGAAATGGTCTCTTTGCTTTTAATAAAGAGGAAGAGAAAGAGGAGGTAGAATAAGAAGAAATAGAATGATAACAGGAAGAGGAGGGGCAATAGGTATACAGGAATTAAGAAAAAAATTTTATTCCTATCTAATAATTTATTGGCATTTTTTTTTTTTGCTCTCTTATTTATTGTTTTGTGCACAAGATCTTTTTTTTAAAATATTAATTCATTCTATATCTTGACAATAATAATAATAATAATAATAATAATAATAATAATAATAATAGTAATAATAATAATAATAATAATAATAATAATATTAATAATAATAATAATTTCTCATATATTTCTCATGTTCATTCAATTTCGGGTAGGCCAGAAACATTAGTTCCACTTAGTATAATGACTCTCTCTCTCTCTCTCTCTCCTCTCTCTCTCTCTTTATATATATATATATATATATATATACATATACATATACATATATATATATATATATACACACACACATATATATATAATATATATATACACACACATATATATATATATATATATATGTATGTATACAGCAGCATCAAATGCAGCCGTTTCTAGTCCACCGCCGGACAAAGGCCTCAGACATGTCCATTATTCATATTTGGGACAGTGTGGATAAATGATGATGGAAGAATTTAGTCTGATTACTCACAGCAAACCAACCTAGTATATATGGCCTTGATTAGTACAGATTGGCTAAATATTAATAAATTACTTATAGTTTTTAGTGTTTTATTATCAGTGTAGGAATAAAGTTGAAGAAACATTATCAATGCTGAGATCCGGATGTTGAGGAGCCACTGTCTTTGACCTACTTACAATCATGCTTTGAGTTTTGTTAGGATTCAACTTCATACCCCATAATTTGCACCATGCACTAATTTCAGCTAGATCTCTATGAAGGGATTCATCAACCCCAGATCTACATTCAGGAGATGGAGTTGATACAAAGAGAGTAGCATCATCTGCATATGCAACAAGCTTGCTTTCTAGGCCAAACCACATGTCATGTGTATATAGTATAAAAAGTAATGGGCCAAGAACACTACTCTGAGAACATCAGATATCACATTCCTATACTCACTTATGGTGCCCTTCAACAACTCTTTGCAATCTATATATATATATATATATATATATACGTACATATATATATTATATATATATGTGTGTGTGTATATATTATATATATATATATATATATACGTTTATACATATGTTTATAACTATGTATGTATATATGTGTATATATGTAAGTGCGTGTTCCTTTATTTATATATATGTAGGCTATACAATATAGGCTACTATTTCCTGATACGTAACAATTGTGTTTTCTACTCCATTACTGTAACACTACAAATATCTGGAACGATT
>NC_090758.1:11774240-11796740 GCF_036898095.1 Palaemon carinicauda
TCAACTTAAAGATAATAGCTTCTGGTCAGCCAGGGAATCGAACCCGGGCCCAAGAAACTAAGGTTCCGTTGACTTAGCCACTCAACAGGTTGTATTTAGGAAAGAGGGAGGGGGTGGGAAGGGTTGAATCTGGGTTTGTGAGTGTGTGCGTGTGTATGCATATCTATCTAAATTCGTAACCTTTACCTTTGACGGGTTGCGTACACATGTTATTATATAGACTTCTTTCCATAAATGGTATAATAATATTCAATGTTTTTCAATACATTTAAATACATTTCATAAAATTCAATATATTTCCTTTACAAGGAATACTCAGATGAGCTGTAGTTTTTTGGTTTGCTTGATTCATTAATCAATCAATCAATTGCAACGGAAGAGCTCAAGGGCTTGTGGATTTCGTAAAGATTTTTATGTCTCTCTCTCTCTCTCTCTCTCTCTCTCTCTCTCTCTCTCTCTCTCTCTCATCTTTTTTATTATTAGAAATATGAAATTATCTAAATAGAATCCTTCCTTATCGTCTTCAAAGAGAATTTTGACTCTAAATTTCTCTCCTCTCGTGAAGAGAGAGAGAGAGAGAGAGAGAGAGAGAGAGAGAGAGAGAGAGAGAGACCTCAACTGCCCCTCACTTCGATTTTATCGTTTGTTAAACGAAATAAACTCAGCCCTTCAAATAAATCCTAGAAATATATCAGGAAATATATTCCATGAACTAAACCTATTGACTACATCGAATTTATTCATCAACTTTTCAAAACACTTCGTTGATTTAATATCCCTTTTTTCAAGGTATTGGATGAACGATAGAATAATCCTTCATTTATCAATATCCATCAATGCATTTCAAAATTGAAGAACTCAATGTTTGTTTGAGCGATATGAAAACTCACCGAGCGATCAATTCTGAATCTTAGTTGGAGGTCTTCGATCATATCTTCAGAAAATTACGTTTATTTTTCTTTTTGAAGCGTCTGCACGATAGATGAGGTTCTCTGAGCGATCAATTATAACAATTAATCGTTAATCAAAGATATTTTTCTTTTTTTTTCGTTTTAAAGGAAAAGGTTTTTACGAAACATTCTAAATTCTTTGTTATAGTTATAAATATAGTTCTGGTTTTAAGTACTGAAAGACAATTAATAATAATAATAATAATAATAATAATAATAATAATAATAATAATAATAATAATAATAATAAAAATAATAATAATAATGAATAAGATATAAACTGATTAAATAAATTTACGAGAGAGAGAGAGAGAGAGAGAGAGAGAGAGAGAGAGAGAGAGAGAGAGAGAGATTTTTGACTTATCAGCTTCATTCAAAAGAATCCTATTATATAATTTCATTCAAGTAGAAATTTTCTATCTATCTATCTATCTTTATCAATAAAATAAAGACATGTTAAAATTTTTAACCAAAAAAATAATTGAATCAAAATTATTCTTTCTTTTTGATAATAAAGTAATTGACGGAAAATCTGACTCAGCCGCCCCCCCCCAACCCCCTGTTCAATTAAGACATTAGCTCCCAATAGCCCATCCTAGATAAACTTGACCTTTTTACATGCGACGTCAAACCCGGCCAATTGATCTCTCTATTTTTTTTTTACTTTGACCTGAAATGACCTGTAAAAGAAGAATTTACTCTAATTTACTTTTGGACAGAGGAATTGATAAAAATGAAGAGAGTGAAGAAATGAGAGAGATGGAACAGATAGGAATGGAAAGTCGATTGAGTTAAGTCTGATGATGGTTTCATATACTGTATGCACAGATATATATATATATATATATATATATATATATATATATATATATATATATATATATATATATATATATATATATATATATATATATATATATATATATGTATGTATATAAACACATTTGTGTATATAATAATATTCATATTAATCATAGATATACATAGGCTAAGAATAACATATTTTATAAATAGTATCGTTTCGAATTTTTGAGAGAGAGAGAGAGAGAGAGAGAGAGAGAGAGAGAGAGAGAGAGAGAGAGAGAGAGAGAGAGAGTTCATCTACTATGCAACTCACAGAATTCGAAAATTCAAGGAGCTCCAGAAAAAAACTGGAATTCATGCATTCCTTTCGACCCAAATTCCAGATTACCGAAATCCACACAGAAATCTGCATTTCAGCAAGAACGACGGCGAGAGAGAGAGAGAGAGAGAGAGAGAGAGAGAGAGAGAGAGAGAGAGAGAGAGAGAGAGAGAGAGAGGTGGACGACTTCCCCTTTTGTTAGAAGCGAACCACAATTTATTCAGAACGATATTTTCCAAAGAATTTCATAATATAAATTTCTTTTCGTTAGCATAAGAAGAGAGGAAAGTATTTTCAATCTTTAAACTTCAACTTTATTATACTTGAGAGATGATGCGAAGATGAAGACTCTAGATGAGTTTATAAAGATTTTAAAGTCTCTTGATTTTTATGATGTATGCGACACTCTCCAAGATGGCGTACCTTATGGAAGAGCTCTTCTCTAAGATATCGGAACTTATAGAAGAGTTCACTTGAAGATAGTAGAATTTTTGGGTGAGTTACTCTTGAAGGTAGTGGAACTTATAGAAGAGTTCCTCGGGAAGATAGTGAACCTTTTGGATGAATTACTCTTGAAGGTAGTTAACCTTATAGAAAAGTTCCTCTGGAAGATAGTGGACCTTTTGGGTGAATTACTCTTGAAGGTAGTGGACCTTTTAGGTGATATACTCTTGAAGGTAGTGGACCTTATAGAAGAGTTCCTCTTGAAGATAGTGGACCTTTTAGGTGAATTACTCTTGAAGGTAGTGGACCTTATAGAAGAGTTCCTCTGGAAAATAGTGGACCTTTTAGGTGAGTTACTCTTGAAGGTAGTGGACCTTATAAAAGAGTTCCTCTGAAAGATAGTGGACCTTTTAGGTGAGTTACTCTTGAAAGTAGTGGACCTAATAGAAGAGTTCCTCTGGAAGATAGTGGACCTATTGGGTGAATTACTCTTGAAGGTAGTGGACCTTATAGAAGAGTTCCTTTGGAAGATAGAGGACCTTTTAGGTGAGTTATTCTTGAAGGAAGTGGAACTTATAGAGGAGTTCCTCTTGAAGATAGTGGACCTTTTGGGTGAGTTACTTTTGAAGGTAGTGGACCTTATAGAAGAGTTCCTCTTGAAGATAGTGGACCTTTTAGGTGAGTTACTCTTGAAGGTAGTGGACCTTATAGAAGAGTTCCTCTTGAAGATAGTGGACCTTTTAAGTGAATTACTCTTGAAGGTAGTGGAGCTTATAGAAGAGTTCCTCTTGAAGATAGTGGATCTTTAGGTGAATCACTCTTGAATGTAGTGGACCTTATAGAAGAGTTCCTCTGGAAGATAGTGGAGCTTTTGGGTGAATTACTTTTGAAGGAAGTGGACCTTATAGAAGAGTTCCTCGTGAAGATAGTGGACCTATTAGGTGAATTACTCTTGAAGGTAGTGGACCTTATAGAAGAATTCCTCTTGAAGATAGTGGACCTTTTAGGTGAGTTACTCTTGAAGGTAATGTACCTTATAGAAGAGTTCTTCTGGAAGATAGTGGACCTATTGGGTGAATTACTCTTGAAGGTATTGGACCTTATAGAAGAATTCCTCTGGAAGATAGTGGACCTTTTAGGTGAGTTACTCATGAAGGTAGTGGACCTTATAGAGGAGTTCCTCTGGAAGATAGTGGACCTTTTGGGTGAATTACTCTTGAAGGCAGTGGACCTTATAGAAGAGTTCCTCTTGAAGATAGTGGACCTTTTGGGTGAGTTACTCTTGAAGGTAGTGGACCTTATAGAAGAGTTCCTCTGGGAGATAGTGGAGCTTTTGGGAGATTTACTCTTGAAGGTAGTGGACCTTATAGAAGAGTTCCTCTGGAAGATAGTGGACCTTTTAGGTGAGTTACTCTTGAAGGTAGTGGACCTTATAGAAGAGTTCCTCTGGAAGTTAGTGGACCTTTTGGGTGAATTACTCTTGAAGGTAGTGGACCTTATAAAAGAGTTCCTGTGAAAGATAGTGGACCTTTTAGGTGAGTTACTTTTGAAGGTAGTGAACCTTATAAAAGAGTTCCTCTGGAAGATAGTGGACCTTTTAGGTGAGTTACTCTCGAAGGCAGTGGACCTTATAGAAGAGTTCCTCTTGAAGATAGTGGACCTTTTAGGTGAGTTACTCTTGAAAGTAGTGGACCTTATAGAAGAGTTCCTCTGGAAGATAGTGGACCTATTGGGTGAATTACTCTTGAAGGTAGTGGACCTTATAGTATAATTCCTCTGGAAGATAGTGGACCTTTTAGGTGAGTTACTCATGAAGGTAGTGGACCTTATAGAGGAGTTCCTCTGGAAGATAGTGGACCTTTTGCGTGAATTACTCTTGAAGGTAGTGGACCTTATAGAAGAGTTCCTCTTGAAGATAGTGGACCTTTTAGGTGAGTTACTCTTGAAGGTAGTGGACCTTATAGAAGAGTTCCTCTGGAAGTTAGTGGACCTTTTGGGTGAATTACTGTTGAAGGTATTGGGCCTTATAGAAGAGTTCCTCTTGAAGATAGTGGACCTATTAGGTGAGTTACTCTTGAAGGTAGTGGACCTTATAGAAGAGTTCCTCTGGGAGATAGTGGACCTTTTAGGTGAATTACTCTTAAAGGTAGTGGACCTTATAGAAGAGTTCCTCTTGAAGATAGTGGACCTTTTAGGTGAGTTACTCTTGAAGGTAGTGGACCTTATAGAATAGTTCCTCTTGAAGATAGTGGACCTTTTAGGTGAATTATTCTTGAAGGTAGTGGAGCTTATAGATGAGTTCCTCTTGAAGATACTGGACCTTTTAGGTGAGTTACTCTTGAAGGCAGTGGACCTTATAGAAGAGTTCCTCTTGAAGATAATGGACCTTTTGGGTGAGTTACTCTTGAAGGTAGTGGACCTTATAGAAGAGTTCCTCTGGAAGAGAGTGGACCTTTTGGGAGAATTACTCTTGAAGGTAGTGGACCTTATAGAAGAGTTCCTCTGGAAGATAGTGGACCTTTTAGGTGAGTTACTCTTGAAGGTAGTGGACCTTATAGAAGAGTTCCTCTTGAAGATAGTGGACCTTTTAGGTGAGTTACTCTTGAAGGTAGTGGACCTTATAAAAGAGTTCCTCTGAAAGATAGTGGACCTTTTAGGTGAGTTACTTTTGAAGGTAGTGGACCTTATAGAAGAGTTCCTCTGGAAGATAGTGGACCTTTTAGGTGAGTTACTTTCGAAGGCAGTGGACCTTATAGAAGAGTTCCTCTTGAAGATAGTGGACCTTTTAGGTGAGTTACTCTTGAAAGTAGTGGACCTTATAGAAGAGTTCCTCTGGAGGATAGTGGACCTATTATGTGAGTTACTCTTGAAGGTAGTGGACCTTAAAGAAGAGTTCCTCTTGAAGATAGTGGACCTTTTAGGTGAGTTACTCATGAAGGTAGTGGAACTTCTAAAAGAGTTCCTCTGGAAGATAGTGGACCTTTTGGGTGAATTACTCTTGAAGGTAGTGGACCTTATAGAAGAGTTCCTCGGGAAGATAGTGGACCTTTTGGATGAATTACTCTTGAAGGTAGTTAACCTTATGGAAGAGTTCCTCTGGAAGATAGTGGACCTTTTGGGTGAATTACTCTTGAAGGTAGTGGACCTTTTAGGTGAGTTACTCTTGAAGGTAGTGGACCTTATAGAAGAGTTCCTCTTGAAGATAGTGGACCTTTTAGGTGAATTACTCTTGAAGGTAGTGGACCTTATAGAAGAGTTCCTCTGGAAGATAGTGGACCTTTTAGGTGAGTTACTCTTGAAGGTAGTGGAACTTATAGAAGAGTTCCTCTGGAAGATAGTGGACCTTTTAGGTGAGTTATTCTTGAAGGTAGTGGAACTTATAGAGGAGTTCCTCTTGAAGATGGTGGACCTTTTGGGTGAATTACTCTTGAAGGTAGTGGACCTTATAGAAGAGTTCCTCTTGAAGATAGTGGACCTTTTAGGTGAGTGACTCTTGAAGGTAGTGGACCTTATAAAAGAGTTCCTCTTGAATATAGTGGACCTTTTAGGTGAATTAATCTTGAAGGTAGTGGAGCTTATAGAAGAGTTCCTCGGGAAGATAGTGGATCTTTGGGTGAATTACTCTTGAAGGTAGTGGACCTTATAGAAGAGTTCCTCTGGAAGATAGTGGACCTTTTGGGTGAATTACTCTAGAAGGTACTGGACCTTATAGAAGAGTTCTTCTTGAAGATAGTGGACCTATTGGGTGAATTACTCTTGAAGGTAGTGGACCTTATAGAAGAATTCCTCTTGAAGATAGTTGATCTTTTAGGTGAGTTACTCTTGAAGGTAGTGGACCTTATAGAATAGTTCCTCTTGAAGATAATGGACCTTTTAGGTGATTTTTTCTTGAAGGTAGTGGACCTTATAGATGAGTTCCTCTTGAAGATACTGGAACTTCTAGGTGAGTTACTCTTGAAGGTAGTGGACCTTATAGAAGAGTTCCTCTTGAAGATAGTGGACCTTTTGGGTGATTTACTCTTGAAGGTAGTGGACCTTATAGAAGAGTTCCTCTGAAAGATAGTGGACCTTTTGGGAGAATTACTCTTGAAGATAGTGGAGCTTATAGAAGAGTTCCTCTGGAAGATAGTGGACCTTTTAGGTGAGTTACTCTTGAAGGTAGTGGACCTTATAGAAGAGTTCCTCTTGAAGATAGTGGACCTTTTAGGTGAGTTACTCTTGAAGGTAGTGGACCTTATAAAAGAGTTCCTCTGAAAGATAGTGGACCTTTTAGGTGAGTTACTTTTGAAGGTAGTGGACCGTATAGAAGAGTTCCACTGGAAGATAGTGGACCTTTTAGGTGAGTTTCTCTCGAAGGCAGTGGACCTTTAGAAGAGTTCCTCTTGAAGATAGTGGACCTTTTAGGTGAGTTACTCCTGAAAGTAGTGGACCTTATAGAAGAGTTCCTCTGGAAGATAGTGGACCTATTGGGTGAATTACTCTTGAAGGTAGTGGACCTTATAGAAGAATTCCTCTGGAAGATAGTGGACCTTTTAGGTGAGTTTCTCATGAAGGTAGTGGACCTTATAGAGGAGTTCCTCTGGAAGATAGTGGACCTTTTGCGTGAATTACTCTTGAAGGTAGTGGACCTTATAGTATAATTCCTCTGGAAGATAGTGGACCTTTTAGGTGAGTTACTCATGAAGGTAGTGGACCTTATAGAGGAGTTCCTCTTGAAGATAGTGGACCTTTTAGGTGAGTTACTCTTGAAGGTAGTGAACCTTATAGAAGAGTTCCTCTGGAAGTTAGTGGACCTTTTGGGTGAATTACTCTTGAAGGTAGTGGTCCTTATAGAAGAGTTCCTCTGGAAGATAGTGGACCTTTTAGGTGAGTTACTCTTGAAGGTAGTGGACCTTAGAGAAGAGTTCCTCTGGAAGATAGTGGAGCTTTAAGGTGAATTACTCTTGAAGGTAGTGGACCTTATAGAAGAGTTCCTCTTGAAGATAGTGGACCTTTTAGGTGAGTTACTCTTGAAGGTAGTGGACCTTATGGAATAGTTCCTCTTAAAGATAGTGGACCTTTTAGGTGAATTATTCTTGAAGGTAGTGGAGCTTATAGATGAGTTCCTCTTGAAGATACTGGACCTTTTAGGTGAGTTACATTTGAAGGTAGTGGACCTTATAGAAGAGTTCCTCTTGAAGATAGTGGACCTTTTCGGTGAGTTACTCATGAAGGTAGTGGAGCTTCTAGAAGAGTCCCTCTGGAAGATAGTGGACCTTTTGGGTGAATTACTCTTGAAGGTAGTGGACCTTATAGAAGAGTTCCTCGGGAAGATAGTGGACCTTTTGGGTGAATTACTCTTTAAGGTAGTGGACCTTTTAGGTGAGTTACTCTTGAAGGTAGTGGACCTTATAGAAGAGTTCCTCTTGAAGATAGTGGACCTTTTAGGTGAATTACTCTTGAAGGTAGTGGACCTTATAGAAGAGTTCCTCTGGAAGATAGTGGACCTTTCAGGTGAGTTACTCTTGAAGGTAGTGGACCTTATAGAAGAGTTCCTCTGGAAGATAGTGGACCTTTTAGGTGAGTTATTCTTGAAGGTAGTGGACCTTATAGAGGAGTTCCTCTTGAAGATAGTGGACCTTTTGGGTGAATTACTCTTGAAGGTAGTGGACCTTATAGAAGAGTTCCTCTTGAAGATAGTGGACCTTTTAGGTGAGTTACTCTTGAAGGTTGTGGACCTTATAGAAGAGTTCCTCTTGAAGATAGTGGACCTTTCACGTGAATTAATCTCGAAGGTAGTGGAGCTTATAGAAAAGTTCCTCGGGAAGATAGTGGATCTTTGGTTGAATTACTCTTGAAGGTAGTGGACCTTATAGAAGAGTTCCTCTGGAAGATAGTGGACCTTTTGGGTGAATTACTCTTGAAGGTAGTGGACCTTATAGAAGAGTTACTCTTGAAGATAGTGGACCTATTGGGTGAATTACTCTTGAAGGTAATGGACCTTATAGAAGAATTCCTCTTGAAGATAGTGGACCTTTTAGGTGAGTTACTCTTGAAGGTAATGGACCTTATAGAAGAGTTCCTCTGGAAGATAGTGGACCTATTGGGTGAATTACTCTTGAAGGTAGTGGACCTTATAGAAGAATTCCTCTGGAAGATAGTGGACCTTTTAGGTGAGTTACTCATGAAGGTAGTGGACCTTATAGAGGAGTTCCTCTGGAAGATAGTGGACCTTTTGGGTGAATTACTCTTGAAGGCAGTGGACCTTATAGAAGAGTTCCTCTTGAAGATAGTGGACCTTTTTGGTGAGTTACTCTTGAAGGTAGTGGACCTTATAGAAGAGTTCCTCTGGAAGATAGTGGACCTTTTGGGTGAATTACTCTTGAAGGTAGTGGTCCTTATAGAAGAGTTCCTCTGGAAGATAGTGGACATTTTAGGTGAATTATTCTTGAAGACAGTGGACCTTATAGAAGAGTTCCTCTTGAAAATAGTGGACCTTTTTGGTGAGTTACTCTTGAAGGTAGTGGACCTTATAGAAGAGTTCCTCTGGAAGATAGTGGACCTTTTGGGTGAATTACTCTTGAAGGTAGTGGTCCTTATAGAAGAGTTCCTCTGGAAGATAGTGGACATTTTAGGTGAGTTACTCTTGAAGGTAGTGGACCTTATAGAAGAGTTCATCTTAAAGATAGTGGACCTTTTAGGTGAGTTACTCTTGAAGGAAGTGGACCTTATAGAAGAGTTCCTCTGAAAGATAGTGGACCTTTTAGGTGAGTTACTTTTGAAGGTAGTGGACCTTATTGAAGAGTTCCTCTGAAAGATAGTGGACCTTTTAGGTGAATTACTCTTGAAGGCAGTGGACCTTATAGAAGAGTTCCTCTTGAAGATAGTGGACCTTTTAGGTGAGTTACTCTTGAAAGTAGTGGACCTTATAGAAGAGTTCCTCTGGAAGATAGTGGACCTATTGGGTGAATTACTCTTGAAGGTAGTGGACCTTATCGAAGAATTCCTCTGGAAGATAGTGGACCTTTTAGGTGAGTTACTCATGAAGGTAGTGGACCTTATAGAGGAGTTCCTCTGGAAGATAGTGGACCTTTTGGGTGTATTACTCTTGAAGGTAGTGGACCCTATAGAAGAATTCCTCTGGAAGATAGTGGACCTTTTAGGTGAGTTACTCTTGAAGGTAATGGACCTTATAGAAGAGTTCCTCTGGAAGATAGTGGACCTATTGGGTGAATTACTCTTGAAGGTAGTGGACCTTATAGAAGAATTCCTCTGGAAGATAGTGGACCTTTTAGGTGAGTTACTCATGAAGGTAGTGGACCTTATAGAGGAGTTCCTCTGGAAGATAGTGGACCTTTTGGGTGAATTACTCTTGAAGGCAGTGGACCTTATAGAAGAGTTCCTCTTGAAGATAGTGGACCTTTTTGGTGAGTTACTCTTGAAGGCAGTGGACCTTATATAAGAGTTCCTCTGGAAGTTAGTGGACATTTTGGGCGAATTACTCTTGAAGGTAGTGGGCCTTATAGAAAAGTTCCTCTGGAAGATAGTGGACCTTTTAGGTGAGTTACTCTTGAAGGCAGTGGACCTTATAGAAGAGTTCCTCTTGAAGATAATGGACCTTTTGGGTGAGTTACTCTTGAAGGTAGTGGACCTTATAGAAGAGTTCCTCTGGAAGAGAGTGGACCTTTTGGGAGAATTACTCTTGAAGGTAGTGGACCTTATAGAAGAGTTCCTCTGGAAGATAGTGGACCTTTTAGGTGAGTTACTCATGAAGGTAGTGGACCTTATAGAAGAGTTCCTCTTGAAGATAGTGGACCTTTTAGGTGAGTTACTCTTGAAGGTAGTGGACCTTATAAAAGAGTTCCTCTGAAAGATAGTGGACCTTTTAGGTGAGTTACTTTTGAAGGTAGTGGACCTTATAGAAGAGTTCCTCTGGAAGATAGTGGACCTTTTAGGTGAGTTACTTTCGAAGGCAGTGGACCTTATAGAAGAGTTCCTCTTGAAGATAGTGGACCTTTTAGGTGAGTTACTCTTGAAAGTAGTGGACCTTATAGAAGAGTTCCTCTGGAGGATAGTGGACCTATTATGTGAGTTACTCTTGAAGGTAGTGGACCTTATAGAAGAGTTCCTGTTGAAGATAGTGGACCTTTTAGGTGAGTTACTCATGAAGGTAGTGGAACTTCTAAAAGAGTTCCTCTGGAAGATAGTGGACCTTTTGGGTGAATTACTCTTGAAGGTAGTGGACCTTATAGAAGAGTTCCTCGGGAAGATAGTGGACCTTTTGGATGAATTACTCTTGAAGGTAGTTAACCTTATGGAAGAGTTCCTCTGGAAGATAGTGGACCTTTTGGGTGAATTACTCTTGAAGGTAGTGGACCTTTTAGGTGAGTTACTCTTGAAGGTAGTGGACCTTATAGAAGAGTTCCTCTTGAAGATAGTGGACCTTTTAGGTGAATTACTCTTGAAGGTAGTGGACCTTATAGAAGAGTTCCTCTGGAAGATAGTGGACCTTTTAGGTGAGTTACTCTTGAAGTTAGTGGAACTTATAGAAGAGTTCCTCTGGAAGATAGTGGACCTTTTAGGTGAGTTATTCTTGAAGGTAGTGGAACTTATAGAGGAGTTCCTCTTGAAGATGGTGGACCTTTTGGGTGAATTACTCTTGAAGGTAGTGGACCTTATAGAAGAGTTCCTCTTGAAGATAGTGGACCTTTTAGGTGAGTGACTCTTGAAGGTAGTGGACCTTATAAAAGAGTTCCTCTTGAATATAGTGGACCTTTTAGGTGAATTAATCTTGAAGGTAGTGGAGCTTATAGAAGAGTTCCTCGGGAATATAGTGGATCTTTGGGTGAATTACTCTTGAAGGTAGTGGACCTTATAGAAGAGTTCCTCTAGAAGATAGTGGACCTTTTGGGTGAATTACTCTAGAAGGTACTGGACCTTATAGAAGAGTTCTTCTTGAAGATAGTGGACCTATTGGGTGAATTACTCTTGAAGGTAGTGGACCTTATAGAAGAATTCCTCTTGAAGATAGTTGATCTTTTAGGTGAGTTACTCTTGAAGGTAGTGGACCTTATAGAATAGTTCCTCTTGAAGATAATGGACCTTTTAGGTGATTTTTTCTTGAAGGTAGTGGACCTTATAGATGAGTTCCTCTTGAAGATACTGGAACTTCTAGGTGAGTTACTCTTGAAGGTAGTGGACCTTATAGAAGAGTTCCTCTTGAAGATAGTGGACCTTTTGGGTGATTTACTCTTGAAGGTAGTGGACCTTATAGAAGAGTTCCTCTGAAAGATAGTGGACCTTTTGGGAGAATTACTCTTGAAGATAGTGGAGCTTATAGAAGAGTTCCTCTGGAAGATAGTGGACCTTTTAGGTGAGTTACTCTTGAAGGTAGTGGACCTTATAGAAGAGTTCCTCTTGAAGATAGTGGACCTTTTAGGTGAGTTACTCTTGAAGGTAGTGGACCTTATAAAAGAGTTCCTCTGAAAGATAGTGGACCTTTTAGGTGATTTACTTTTGAAGGTAGTGGACCTTATAGAAGAGTTCCACTGGAAGATAGTGGACCTTTTAGGTGAGTTTCTCTCGAAGGCAGTGGACCTTTAGAAGAGTTCCTCTTGAAGATAGTGGACCTTTTAGGTGAGTTACTCCTGAAAGTAGTGGACCTTATAGAAGAGTTCCTCTGGAAGATAGTGGACCTATTGGTTGAATTACTCTTGAAGGTAGTGGACCTTATAGAAGAATTCCTCTGGAAGATAGTGGACCTTTTAGGTGAGTTTCTCATGAAGGTAGTGGACCTTATAGAGGAGTTCCTCTGGAAGATAGTGGACCTTTTGCGTGAATTACTCTTGAAGGTAGTGGACCTTATAGTATAATTCCTCTGGAAGATAGTGGACCTTTTAGGTGAGTTACTCATGAAGGTAGTGGACCTTATAGAGGAGTTCCTCTTGAAGATAGTGGACCTTTTAGGTGAGTTACTCTTGAAGGTAGTGAACCTTATAGAAGAGTTCCTCTGGAAGTTAGTGGACCTTTTGGGTGAATTACTCTTGAAGGTAGTGGTCCTTATAGAAGAGTTCCTCTGGAAGATAGTGGACCTTTTAGGTGAGTTACTCTTGAAGGTAGTGGACCTTATAGAAGAGTTCCTCTGGAAGATAGTGGAGCTTTAAGGTGAATTACTCTTGAAGGTAGTGGACCTTATAGAAGAGTTCCTCTTGAAGATAGTGGACCTTTTAGGTGAGTTACTCTTGAAGGTAGTGGACCTTATAGAATAGTTCCTCTTAAAGATAGTGGACCTTTTAGGTGAATTATTCTTGAAGGTAGTGGAGCTTATAGATGAGTTCCTCTTGAAGATACTGGACCTTTTAGGTGAGTTACATTTGAAGGTAGTGGACCTTATAGAAGAGTTCCTCTTGAAGATAGTGGACCTTTTCGGTGAGTTACTCATGAAGGTAGTGGAGCTTCTAGAAGAGTCCCTCTGGAAGATAGTGGACCTTTTGGGTGAATTACTCTTGAAGGTAGTGGACCTTATAGAAGAGTTCCTCGGGAAGATAGTGGACCTTTTGGGTGAATTACTCTTTAAGGTAGTGGACCTTTTAGGTGAGTTACTCTTGAAGGTAGTGGACCTTATAGAAGAGTTCCTCTTGAAGATAGTGGACCTTTTAGGTGAATTACTCTTGAAGGTAGTGGACCTTATAGAAGAGTTCCTCTGGAAGATAGTGGACCTTTCAGGTGAGTTACTCTTGAAGGTAGTGGACCTTATAGAAGAGTTCCTCTGGAAGATAGTGGACCTTTTAGGTGAGTTATTCTTGAAGGTAGTGGACCGTATAGAGGAGTTCCTCTTGAAGATAGTGGACCTTTTGGGTGAATTACTCTTGAAGGTAGTGGACCTTATAGAAGAGTTCCTCTTGAAGATAGTGGACCTTTTGGGTGAGTTACTCTTGAAGGTTGTGGACCTTATAGAAGAGTTCCTCTTGAAGATAGTGGACCTTTCAGGTGAATTAATCTCGAAGGTAGTGGAGCTTATAGAAGAGTTCCTCGGGAAGATAGTGGATCTTTGGTTGAATTACTCTTGAAGGTAGTGGACCTTATAGAAGAGTTCCTCTGGAAGATAGTGGACCTTTTGGGTGAATTACTCTTGAAGGTAGTGGACCTTATAGAAGAGTTACTCTTGAAGATAGTGGACCTATTGGGTGAATTACTCTTGAAGGTAGTGGACCTTATAGAAGAATTCCTCTTGAAGATAGTGGACCTTTTAGGTGAGTTACTCTTGAAGGTAATGGACCTTATAGAAGAGTTCCTCTGGAAGATAGTGGACCTATTGGGTGAATTACTCTTGAAGGTAGTGGACCTTATAGAAGAATTCCTCTGGAAGATAGTGGACCTTTTAGGTGAGTTACTCATGAAGGTAGTGGACCTTATAGAGGAGTTCCTCTGGAAGATAGTGGACCTTTTGGGTGAATTACTCTTGAAGGCAGTGGACCTTATAGAAGAGTTCCTCTTGAAGATAGTGGACCTTTTTGGTGAGTTACTCTTGAAGGTAGTGGACCTTATAGAAGAGTTCCTCTGGAAGATAGTGGACCTTTTGGGTGAATTACTCTTGAAGGTAGTGGTCCTTATAGAAGAGTTCCTCTGGAAGATAGTGGACATTTTAGGTGAATTACTCTTGAAGGCAGTGGACCTTATAGAAGAGTTCCTCTTGAAAATAGTGGACCTTTTTGGTGAGTTACTCTTGAAGGTAGTGGACCTTATAGAAGAGTTCCTCTGGAAGATAGTGGACCTTTTGGGTGAATTACTCTTGAAGGTAGTGGTCCTTATAGAAGAGTTCCTCTGGAAGATAGTGGACATTTTAGGTGAGTTACTCTTGATGGTAGTGGACCTTATAGAAGAGTTCCTCTTAAAGATAGTGGACCTTTTAGGTGAGTTACTCTTGAAGGAAGTGGACCTTATAGAAGAGTTCCTCTGAAAGATAGTGGACCTTTTAGGTGAGTTACTTTTGAAGGTAGTGGACCTTATAGAAGAGTTCCTCTGAAAGATAGTGGACCTTTTAGGTGAGTTACTCTTGAAGGCAGTGGACCTTATAGAAGAGTTCCTCTTGAAGATAGTGGACCTTTTAGGTGAGTTACTCATGAAAGTAGTGGACCTTATAGAAGAGTTCCTCTGGAAGATAGTGGACCTATTGGGTGAATTACTCTTGAAGGTAGTGGACCTTATCGAAGAATTCCTCTGGAAGATAGTGGACCTTTTAGGTGAGTTACTCATGAAGGTAGTGGACCTTATAGAGGAGTTCCTCTGGAAGATAGTGGACCTTTTTGGTGTATTACTCTTGAAGGTAGTGGACCCTATAGAAGAATTCCTCTTGAAGATAGTGGACCTTTTAGGTTAGTTACTCTTGAAGGTAATGGACCTTATAGAAGAGTTCCTCTGGAAGATAGTGGACCTATTGGGTGAATTACTCTTGAAGGTAGTGGACCTTATAGAAGAATTCCTCTGGAAGATAGTGGACCTTTTAGGTGAGTTACTCATGAAGGTAGTGGACCTTATAGAGGAGTTCCTCTGGAAGATAGTGGACCTTTTGGGTGAATTACTCTTGAAGGCAGTGGACCTTATAGAAGAGTTCCTCTTGAAGATAGTGGACCTTTTTGGTGAGTTACTCATGAAGGCAGTGGACCTTATATAAGAGTTCCTCTGGAAGTTAGTGGACATTTTGGGCGAATTACTCTTGAAGGTAGTGGGCCTTATAGAAAAGTAACTCTGGAAGATAGTGGACCTTATAGGTGAGTTACTCTTGAAGGTAGTGGACCTTATAGAAGAGTTCCTCTGGAAGATAGTGGACCTATTGGGTGAATTACTCTTGAAGGTAGTGGACCTTATAGAAGAATTCCTCTGGAAGATAGTGGACCTTTTAGGTGAGTTACTCATGAAGGTAGTGGACCTTATAGAGGAGTTCCTCTTGAAGATAGTGGACCTTTTAGGTGAGTTACTCATGAAGGTACTGGACCTTATAGAAGAGTTCCTCTTGAAGATAGTGGAGCTTTTAGGTGAATTACTCTTGAAGGTAGTGGACCTTATAGAAGAGTTCCTCTTGAAGATAGTGGACCTTTTAGGTGAGTTACTCTTGAAGGTAGTGGACCTTATAGAATAGTTCCTCATGAAGATAGTGGACCTTTTAGGTGAATTATTCTTGAAGGTAGTGGAGCTTAGAGATGAGTTCCTCTTGAAGATACTGGACCTTTTAGGTGAGTTACTCTTGAAGGTAGTGGACCTTATAGAAGAGTTTCTCTTGAAGATAGTGGACCTTTTAGGTGAGTTACTCATGAAGGTAGTGGAACTTCTAAAAGAGTTCCTCTGGAAGATAGTGGACCTTTTGGGTGAATTACTCTTGAAGGTAGTGGACCTTATAGAAGAGTTCCTCGGGAAGATAGTGGACCTTTTGGATGAATTACTCTTGAAGGTAGTTAACCTTATGGAAGAGTTCCTCTGGAAGATAGTGGACCTTTTGGGTGAATTACTCTTGAAGGTAGTGGACCTTTTAGGTGAGTTACTCTTGAAGGTAGTGGACCTTATAGAAGAGTTCCTCTTGAAGATAGTGGACCTTTTAGGTGAATTACTCTTGAAGGTAGTGGACCTTATAGAAGAGTTCCTCTGGAAGATAGTGGACCTTTTAGGTGAGTTACTCTTGAAGGTAGTGGACCTTATAGAAGAGTTCCTCTGGAAGATAGTGGACCTTTTGGGTGAATTACTCTTGAAGGTAGTGGACCTTATAGAAGAGTTACTCTTGAAGATAGTGGACCTATTGGGTGAATTACTCTTGAAGGTAGTGGACCTTATAGAAGAATTCCTCTTGAAGATAGTGGACCTTTTAGGTGAGTTACTCTTGAAGGTAATGGACCTTATAGAAGAGTTCCTCTGGAAGATAGTGGACCTATTGGGTGAATTACTCTTGAAGGTAGTGGACCTTATAGAAGAATTCCTCTGGAAGATAGTGGACCTTTTAGGTGAGTTACTCATGAAGGTAGTGGACCTTATAGAGGAGTTCCTCTGGAAGATAGTGGACCTTTTGGGTGAATTACTCTTGAAGGCAGTGGACCTTATAGGAGAGTTCCTCTTGAAGATAGTGGACCTTTTTGGTGAGTTACTCTTGAAGGTAGTGGACCTTATAGAAGAGTTCCTCTGGAAGATAGTGGACCTTTTGGGTGAATTACTCTTGAAGGTAGTGGTCCTTATAGAAGAGTTCCTCTGGAAGATAGTGGACATTTTAGGTGAATTACTCTTGAAGGCAGTGGACCTTATAGAAGAGTTCCTCTTGAAAATAGTGGACCTTTTTGGTGAGTTACTCTTGAAGGTAGTGGACCTTATAGAAGAGTTCCTCTGGAAGATAGTGGACCTTTTGGGTGAATTACTCTTGAAGGTAGTGGTCATTATAGAAGAGTTCCTCTGGAAGATAGTGGACATTTTAGGTGAGTTACTCTTGAAGGTAGTGGACCTTATAGAAGAGTTCCTCTTAAAGATAGTGGACCTTTTAGGTGAGTTACTCTTGAAGGAAGTGGACCTTATAGAAGAGTTCCTCTGAAAGATAGTGGACCTTTTAGGTGAGTTACTTTTGAAGGTAGTGGACCTTATAGAAGAGTTCCTCTGAAAGATAGTGGACCTTTTAGGTGAGTTACTCTTGAAGGTAGTGGACCTTATAGTAGAGTTCCTCTGGAAGATAGTGGACCTTTTAGGTGAGTTACTCTTGAAAGTAGTGGACCTTATAGAAGAGTTCCTCTGGAAGATAGTGGACCTATTGGGTGAATTACTCTTGAAGGTAGTGGACCTTATCGAAGAATTCCTCTGGAAGATAGTGGACCTTTTAGGTGAGTTACTCATGAAGGTAGTGGACCTTATATAGGAGTTCCTCTGGAAGATAGTGGACCTTTTGGGTGTATTACTCTTGAAGGTAGTGGACCCTATAGAAGAATTCCTCTTGAAGATAGTGGACCTTTTAGGTGAGTTACTCTTGAAGGTAATGGACCTTATAGAAGAGTTCCTCTGGAAGATAGTGGACCTATTGGGTGAATTACTCTTGAAGGTAGTGGACCTTATAGAAGAATTCCTCTGGAAGATAGTGGACCTTTTAGGTGAGTTACTCATGAAGGTAGTGGACCTTATAGAGGAGTTCCTCTGGAAGATAGTGGACCTTTTGGGTGAATTACTCTTGAAGGCAGTGGACCTTATAGAAGAGTTCCTCTTGAAGATAGTGGACCTTTTTGGTGAGTTACTCTTGAAGGCAGTGGACCTTATATAAGAGTTCCTCTGGAAGTTAGTGGACATTTTGGGCGAATTACTCTTGAAGGTAGTGGGCCTTATAGAAAAGTTCCTCAGGAAGATAGTGGACCTTTTAGGTGAGTTACTCTTGAAGGTAGTGGACCTTATAGAAGAGTTCCTCTGGAAGATAGTGGACCTTTTAGGTGAGTTATTAATGAAGGTAGTGGACCTTATAGAGGAGTTCTTCAGGAAGATAGTGGACCTTCTAGGTGAATTACTCTTGAAGGTAGTGGACTTTATAGAAGAGTTCCTCTTGAAGATAGTGGACCTTTTAGGTGAGTTACTCATGAAGGTACTGGACCTTATAGAAGAGTTCCTCTTGAAGATAGTGGAGCTTTTAGGTGAATTACTCTTGAAGGTAGTGGACCTTATAGAAGAGTTCCTCTTGAAGATAGTGGACCTTTTAGGTGAGTTACTCTTGAAGGTAGTGGACCTTATAGAATAGTTCCTCATGAAGATAGTGGACCTTTTAGGTGAATTATTCTTGAAGGTAGTGGAGCTTAGAGATGAGTTCCTCTTGAAGATACTGGACCTTTTAGGTGAGTTACTCTTGAAGGTAGTGGACCTTATAGAAGAGTTTCTCTTGAAGATAGTGGACCTTTTAGGAGAGTTACTCATGAAGGTAGTGGAGCTTCTAGAAGAGTTCCTCTGGAAGATAGTGGCCCTTTTGGGTGAATTACTCTTGAAGGTAGTGGACCTTATAGAAGAGTTCCTCGGGAAGATAGTGAACCTTTTGGATGAATTATTCTTGAAGGTAGTTAACCTTATAGAAGAGTTCCTCTGGAAGATAGTGGACCTTTTGGGTGAATTACTCTTGAAGGTAGTGGACCTTTTAGGTGAGTTACTCTTGAAGGTAGTGGACCTTATAGAAGAGTTCCTCTTGAAGATAGTGGACCTTTTAGGTGAATTACTCATGAAGGTAGTGGACCTTATAGAAGAGTTCCTCTGGAAGATAGTGGACCTTTTAGGTGAGTTACTCTTGAAGGTAGTGGACCTTATAGAAGAGTTCCTCTGGAAGATAGTGGACCTTTTAGGTGAGTTATTCTTGAAGGTAGTGGACCTTATAGAGGAGTTCTTCTTGAAGTTAGTGGACCTTTTGCGTGAATTACTCTTGAAGGTAGTGGACCTTATAGAAGAGTTCCTCTGGAAGATAGTGGACCTTTTAAGTGAATTACTCTTGAAGGTAGTGGACCTTATAGAAGAGTTCCTCTTGAAGATAGTGGACCTATTGGGTGAATTACTCTTGAAGGTAGTGGACCTTATAGAAGAATTCCTCTTGAAGATAGTGGACCTTTTAGGTGAGTTACTCTTGAAGGTAATGGACCTTATAGAAGAGTTCCTCTGGAAGATAGTGGACCTATTGGGTGAATTACTCTTGAAGGTAGTGGACCTTATAGAAGAATTCTTCTGGAAGATAGTGGACCTTTTAGCTGAGTTACTCATGAAGGTAGTGGACCTTATAGAGGAGTTCCTCTGGAAGATAGTGGACCTTTTGGGTGAATTACTCTTGAAGGCAGTGGACCTTATAGAAGAGTTCCTCTTGAAGATAGTGGACCTTTTGGGTGAGTTACTCTTGAAGGTAGTGGACCTTATAGAAGAGTTCCTCTGGAAGATAGTGGACCTTTTGGGTGAATTACTCTTGAAGGTAGTGGACCTTATAGAAGAGTTCCTCTGGAAGATAGTGGACATTTTAGGTGAGTTACTCTTGAAGGTAGTGGACCTTATAGAAGAGTTCCTCTTGAAGATAGTGGACGTTTTAGGTGAGTTACTCTTGAAGGTAGTGGACCTTATAGAAGAGTTCCTCTGAAAGATAGTGGACCTTTTAGGTGAGTTACTTTTGAAGGTAGTGGACCTTATAAAAGAGTTCCTCTGAAAGATAGTGGACCTTTTAGGTGAGTTACTCCTGAAGGCAGTGGACCTTATAGAAGTGTTCCTCCTGAAGATAGTGGACCTTTTAGGTGAGTTACTCTTGAAAGTAGTGGACCTTATAGAAGAGTTCCTTTGGAAGATAATGGACCTATTGGGTGAATTACTCTTGAAGGTAGTGGACCTTATAGAAGAATTCCTCTGGAAGATAGTGGACCTTTTAGGTGAGTTACTCATGAAGGTAGTGGACCTTATAGAGGAGTTCCTCTGGAAGATAGTGGACCTTTTGGGTGAATTACTCATGAAGGTAGTGGACCTTATAGAAGAGTTCCTCTTGAAGATAGTGGACCTTTTAGGTGAGTTACTCTTGAAGGCAGTGGACCTTATATAAGAGTTCCTCTGGAAGTTAGTGGACATTTTGGGTGAATTACTCTTGAAGGTAGTGGGCCTTATAGAAAAGTTCCTCTGGAAGATAGTGGACCTTTTAGGTGAGTTACTCTTGAAGGTAGTGGACCTTATAGAAGAGTTCCTCTGGAAGATAGTGGACCTTTTAGGTGAGTTATTCATGAAGGTAGTGGACCTTATAGAGGAGTTCCTTTGGAAGATAGTGGACCTTCTAGGTGAATTACTCTTGAAGGTAGTGGACCTTATAGAAGAGTTCCTCTTGAAGATAGTGGACCTTTTAGGTGAGTTACTCTTGAAGGTAGTGGACCTTATAGAAGAGTTCCTCTTGAAGATAGTGGACCTTTTAGGTGAATTATTCTTGAAGGTAGTGGAGCTTATAGAAGATTTCCTCGGGAAGATAGTGGATCTTTGGGTGAATTACTCCTGAAGGTAGTGGACCTTATAGAAGAGTTCCTCTGGAAGATAGTGGACCTTTTAGGTGAGTTACTCTTGAAGGTAGTGGACCTTATAGAAGAGTTCCTCTGGAAGATAGTGGACCTTTAAGGTGAGTTATTCTTGAAGGTAGTGGACCTTATAGAGGAGTTCCTCTTGAAGATAGTGGACCTTATAGGTGAGTTATTCTTGAAGGTAGTGGATCTTATAGAAGATTTCCTCTTCAAGATGGTGGACATTATGAAAGAGGTTCTCTTCACGATAGTGGAACTTGAAGATAGTGGACCTTATAGAAGAGTTCCTCTTTAAGATGGTGGAACTTATAGAAGAGTTAATTTTTGCAGATCAGTTTTGTCTCTCGAGATGGGAACACGAAGGTGTTAATAAGGCTAATGAGAGAGAGAGAGAGAGAGAGAAGAGAGAGAGAGGAGAGAGAGAGAGAGACTATAAACAGTTCTTGTGAAATCACCACTATAATTTTATTTCTTTAAAGATTTTATATATTTTGCTTGGTTATATTATAGTTATGGTTGTTATCATAGTTGTTATAATGCCAAAATCCAGACGTAAAATGAAATAAGTATATTAATAAATCAATATGATTTCCGAATGTATTTTAAAATGACAATTCTCTGGCAACGGAATCCAGTTGAACTGAAAACACAAAGGGAAAACAAATGATGACTCAAACTCTATTTTTGAAAAAAAAAAAATTATTGGACACAATTCTAGATTCCAATTGGACTTTCCGGTGAGAGAAGAGAGAGAGAGAGAGAGAGAGAGAGAGAGAGAGAGAGAGAGAATCACCTATATATATATATATATATATATATATAAATATATATATATATATATATATATATATATATATATATATATATATATGTATATATATATACATATATATGTATATATATATGTATATATATTTATATATATATATATATATATATATACATATATATATATATATATATATATGTGTGTGTGTGTGTGTGTGTACATATATATATATATATATATACATATATATATATATATATATATATAATTCGATCTTTATACTTTACAGTTGTTCCAAGATGCAGGATATTAAAAACCACTTTTTTCTAGAATATCGAGTCGAGTAATTATCTGTCAATCAATTGTAAGGTAGAGAGAGAGAGAGAGAGAGAGAGAGAGAGAGAGAGAGAGTTCTTGTTTAATGTAAATATGGAAATAAATGAATTGGAACAAGTTTCAAGGGAAAGCTGAACGTGACCAAAAAAAGTATACACACACATACGCACACACGCACACACACACGCACACATACACACACACACACACACACACACATATATATATATACATACATATATATATATATATATATATATGCTGTATATATATATTCATCAGCCGTTACTAGTACGCTGCAGGACAAAGGCCTCAGACATGTCCATCAAATAGTGTCAATTTATGATCTTTCAGCTTCAGTTTATACCAGCAAATTTTCTTAGTTCGTCAATCCATTGACTTGATTATTATGAAAATAGTATATCATAAACAAAAGCAATTCTGTTATTTATAAGGAATTATATTCTGTTTTCCTTCGTTCTATGTGATTTGTTGTACAGTTTACCTATTTAAAATATATATTTTTCATTCATCTTTTTTATTTGATGATTTATCATATACTCGTTCTATAGACCACCAGCCAGCCTATTGTACTTCCCTATTGGTAACGTCCCTTTATAGCGACCTGTCGGACTGGGGTTCGAGACCCTTTCAACTTTCATAGTTTCTTGTAGTGTCTTCAAACTCGCCTTCCACGTGAGCTGGGGAAGCCTATAGGTCTACCTGCTGAGTTATCAGCAGCCATTGCCTGGATCTCCCTGTTCCTAGCTTGATGGAGAGGAAGCTTGGGAGCTGATCATATGTATATATAGCCAGTCTCTGGGTCATCGTACTGTTCATTGCCTTTGTCACTCATGGGCGACCTTTAAACCTTGGAATGGA